>NC_031780.1:1843951-1850258 GCF_001522545.3 Parus major
TGAGGGACAAATGCCCTCAGGATTTTGAGGGATAAATTCCCTCAGGATTTATTATTTCCATCGTGTTTCCCAGTCTTTCCCTATGGATTTCAACTGAGCTAAACTACAACTCAAGTCAAACCACAGTATGCAAATACAGAACCCTTCATTTTTAATATTTATTTTCTAGTTAAGTTATGCAATAAAGGATTATCAAAGAAATAAAACCCATGGCAGATAAATATATATTTTATCTATATTTATGATATTCATATATCAAAGTGCATTTATAAGTGTAAGGCCCAAAAATCTTGATTTTTAAGTCATTTTTGGCTTCAGAGGAGAGAAATTATTGTGCTTTTTGGAGGTGCAAGAGGAGCCATAAATAGATTTAAATTTGGCTTTGGTGCAACAACCAAAATTGTTTTTTTTTCCTTTGTTTTGCTGGATTTTTTGGTGTTTTTCTCTCTTAGGAAGAAAGAAGAGAGAGGATTCAGCCACATCTGAAAACAAAACATCCTTTATGAGTCCTGGTTTTCCCCCCTCTTCCTCTGGGAGCAGACAAAGGGAATATTTATATTATTTTATAAACATTCCCCACTACAAACAAACACAAGCATGAGGAGCACACCCAGCTCAGGGAGAGGAGCTGTCAGCAGTCAGAAATCCCTGGAAACCATTGAGCCTCACATTTCCAATCTGGATTCTTGGAGAATCCCTGGCAGGAGGAGACAGAGCTGGAATCCAGAATTTTCCATGGGTTCCCAAGGGATGACTGGAACACAAAGTGCCACGTTATCTGTGGAATTCCCAGAGAACCTTCAAGGATGTGTGGGTTTAATTCTCAGCTAAAATCACTTTTTAAGGCAAGATCTTTGGTGTTTTCTAATCTGTTCCTATTCCAATTCCTATTTATCTGTTGAGGATTTTCATTTTCATGGAATCATGGAATTGTTAAGGGTGGAAAAGACCTTTAAGATCATCAGGTCCATCACCAAGGTCACCACTGACCACGTCCCCAAGTGCCACATCCATGGGATTTTTGGACACTTCCAGGGATGGAGACACCACCACTGCCCTGGACAAAATATCCCAATGCTGGACAACCCCTTCCATGAAGGAATTTTTCCTGGTTCCAACCTGAAATTCCACTTGAGGACGTTTCCTCTCAATCCTGTCCCTTGGTGCCTGGGAGAAGGGACAGATTCCACACATCACAGGAGGGATTCACACTTTGGGATTCTGGAATTACAAATTGTTTTCCTGGTGCCCAGAGCTCCACCCTCACAGCTTTCCTCACAAACAGTCCCAGCAAGGGAAGGGGAATGGATGGATTAACCATCCCCAAACCCCCAAAAAAGCAGGAAAAAACCCTTCCAGAACAATGGAAATAAACCTGTAAGCCATCACCTCCCCCTGCCTCAGCCCCCAGTGGTGTGGAACAGCTTTGAAGATTTGGCTGCACATCCAGTTTTTAATGTGACACCTCAGCACAGGCCTAAATCTCCACATAAATCCCAAAGTCAGGGAACTAATTAAAAATTCCAACATGGAAAACTGTGATAACAGCTTGAACAATCTGCAAAGAAATGAAAAGAAAGGAAGAAGGCACTTTTCAATTAATCCTCCTCCCAAACCCCTCATTTCCTACGGCATTCCCTGCACATATTCCAGCCCTTTCCAAAGGAAATTACCATGGCAGCCACGTGGATGTCTCTGCTTGGGAAAAACATGGGAAAAACACAACTTAGGTACTGAAATGTTGGCTCCAAGAGCAGAGCAAACCACGGCAATCAACACCTCCTTTCCAAAAAAAAGGCAATGGATTCCAGCAAAGAGGCAGGGAAAATCAGGAAAAGCAACTTCTGCCTGAATTTAACAGCCAATTAAATGGAGAAAAATCTTAATTAACATCTCTGGGGGTGAAGGACAAAGCAAATCCATTTGTGTTTTCCCACCAGGCTCCCCAGACATGATTTTCCCTGCAGGTTGACCCCCTTGAACACCGAATTCCGAGCCTTGGAGGGTCTGTGGGCTCAGCCTCCTGCTTTGCTGTCGTTTCCAGAGTTAATTTTTCCATGTGATGAGCAGAGCAGAGAGGAAATCTGTTGTCACTTTTCACCACACTCCAATCAAAGCCACGTGCTCCAGGAAATGTTAATCCCAGCAAGCAGGAAAAGCCTCAAAGCTTTGGCATTTCCAACAAGTGCAAGAGGAGAGAATTTGAACAACAATCCTGTTGTGATGCGAATAATTCAGGATTATTAATTGTGTGCACAATAATTCATTTTAAAAAAATTAAAAATCCCAAATAAATGAGGTTGGAAGTGGCCTCTGGAGATGATCTAATCCAATGTCCTTCCTCAAACCATGGGCAACCACGACTGGTGGCTTTGGGCTGCACCCAGGTGGATTTTGATGTCTCCAGGGATGGTGACAACCTGGTGCTGTGCTCAGGCATCCTCAAAATTCCTCAGAGCCAGGAAAACCAAAGCCAGGGCACATCTGGGTGGGTTTTAAGCTGCCAGATTTGTCCCCCCTGCTGCCACAGCACTGCTGAAATCCCCAAGGTTTGGGCTGGTCTGGGTTGGGAGGGACTCCTTGCACAGCCCAGGGGTGAATTCAGGTGGTTTTTTACCCCTGGAACATTTTACTCACAAATCAATTTCGTGGAACTGAGAGGAAAAAAATGGATCTTCAGCTTAACCACAACAAGAAACCCACCCAAACTCATGATCCTGCAGGAATCCACTGACTCTGAGGTTTACATCTCTACAGGTGTCTCCAAACCTCCAAAACAGACTGAAGATGAATAATTTAGATAATAAATCTCAACACCACTCAAGGAGTACAGGCTAATGAGCACAGGCTGCAATATCCACCTACTGCTGCCTTTTTATCCTGAAATACTGATTGCTGAAAGACTGAAAGTAAAAACCCCATCAACATAGAGGGCTTATGGTTATCATTACATTGATTAGTTGTTTTAATTTGAGGATTTTGGATGTGATTCCCTGTTCCAGCACATAAAATTTTCCATTGAAAGCAGATTTTGTCATTCTTTGCATGAGATACAGTGGTTAGTGTTAACATGCAACCAAAAATTTTATGCAGGCAAATAAACTGACTTCCTTTTCTTTGGGCTGCCTTCCAAAGCCCTGTTTTTAATATCTAATGTACAAAAGTCCCAGAACACTGCTTTATATTAAAAGCATGAGCCAGAAATGTCCTCAGAGAACGCTCCTGAGGTCAGGATTTTTCATTTGTTATTACGATCCAGGCCTCCATACCTAGATGGAAACATGGAATCACCTACAGCACATTTCATGTCTGCAGAGGAAAACACTTCAGGAACAGCGTTTAGCACGTCCCACTGAATGGTGTGAACACACTGGGAAGGATTTAGTCACTTGATTCCTCTTAGGAACAACAACTGCAAGGATATTTGGACTTTCTACTCAAAAGAACTGAGAGTGGTAAAATTACAAAAATACAGCACAAAGCTGCAGGAGCTGAATCCATGGGGGTGGACAGAAAGCAGGCTTAGATGGGATACTGGGAAGGAATTCCTGGCTGGGAGGGTGCTGAGGGCCTGGAACAGATTCCCAGAGCAGCTGTGGCTGCCCCTGGATCCCTGGAAGTGCCCAAGGCCAGGCTGGAATAACCTGGGACAGTGGAAGGTGTCCCTGCTGGTGGCAGGGGTGGAATTTGAAGAATGTGGAATCCTGGAATGATTTGGCTGGAAAGGATTCTCAGCACCAAGCCAGACAGCCTGAATTTTAATTCAGGCACCTTGGAAAGCAACAAAATATTATTTTGTTGGGGGGGAAGGTTTGGTTTTCACCTGAGCCACTGTAGGAGGAGGATGAGGGTGTTCTCCTGGAGAAGCTTTTCACAGCCAGGCTCTGCCCTCGCTGCTTCCTCCTCCACGCTGTCCTGCACTTGGAGTCGATGCTCTGCTTGATGCGGTACCAGTCCGACTCAGTGATGCCAAATTTGTAAAACAGGTGGCCTGGAACGATGGAAAAACGAGACAACACTCAACACAAACCTGTATTTCCCAGAAAACACAGAGAGGACACAGCCAGTCCCACACAGCTCTGCACCTGTGACACCCCAAAGCTGAGCAGTGACAGAGCTCCAACAAAACTTATTCCCAAAACTTCACCTGCACAGCTCTGGATGTAAAAAGATAAAATTCCAGCAGCCCATGGAATTTTATCAGCTGCACCTGGATCCGTGGAAGCTGCACTGTTACATCCACGCTGTGCCAAAGGAGGATCCAGAGCCAAAGCTGGATCAAGGATTGTTTCTCACTGACAGCACCCCACAATAAGTCTGATTGTAGAATCAGAATAAATAATCAAATATAAAAATATCAAATTTGACAAATAACCAAAAAAATCAGATACAAAATAATAAATAATCAGATATGCCAATAACAATCAATAATCAAATGATCATAAATTCAAAACAATCAATATAACCAATAATCAAAACAATCAGTTTTCAAATAATCAATAATCAAATATAATAAATAATCAAATATAAAACTGCTGAAGCAGGAAACTGCATAAAACTCCCTATAAAGAAAAAAATAATAAACTCTTTTAAATCTGGGTTCAAAATTGATCCAAATCCAGTAAAAAACCACAACTCAAAATGAGGATCCTGTGCACATTTACTCCCAGAATTTGGGCATTTTAAGAGCCTCAGGATGACCTTTGCAGCCCTTGGTGCTAAGTTGCCAAAGTGTTCCATAAACACTTTAAAACTGGGAATGGGCTGTAAAACTGGGAATTTAACTGGGAATGTTGTGCATTGTCAGCTCGAATTATTGCACACTTTCACCATTTCATCGGGAGCTTCTGAGGGTTTGGATTTTCCTAAAGCACCCACACTTGAGAGCAAAAAGAACTCCAAGCTGCCACAGCTGCAGAATAAAAAAATACCTGAAAAATCCATTTTTTGCCCACCTAAAAAAGAGGGAGATGGATTTTTATATGGACAAGTGGAATGGCTTTAAACTGACAAAGAAAAGGGTTAGGTGGGATATTGGGAAGGAATTCTTCCCTGTGAGGATGGGGAGGGGCTGGGATGGAATTCCCAGAGATGCTGTGGCTGCCCCTGGAGCAGCCTGGGACAGGGGAAGGTGTCTCTGCCCATGGCAGGAGGGGAATTAAATGAACTTTAAGGTCCTTCCCACCCAAATCATCTCAGGATTCTCTGACTCAAACCCCCTAAATTCCAGCAGAACCCTCTGAACATTGAATATTTTCATACTCTAAACCTTTCAAAATTCAACACTGAACAAGCCAAGGCTGCCAGAGATGCTTTTACTCTACAGGACAAAGCTTCCAGAATCTCTTAAAATTCTCATTTTCTTTTTCCTACCCTGCAAAGTAAAATAATCTTTTCCACTTTTCCACTTACTGGGCTTTCCATCTTACTCTGAGATGGGCTCCTAATCCTGGGAAGGACCTGCTTAAGCTGTTGTATATAGAACCTAAAGAACAGGATGTGGGCTGCTCCTGCAAGACAAATGATTTGAAGCCTGGAGCCACAAAATTCCAGCTTTGCACAAACTAAAAGCTCCACAGTTTCCTCTGCATTACAAATGAGTCCTCACAGCCTGAAATCTGAAGGCCCTAACGGAGCTAAGTGGGGAACTGGACCTCTTGTGGCATCATTTTTTAAAATAAAATTAAATTTTTTCAATGTTTTCTTTATTTTTTTTGTAGCAGCAGTTTGAAATAAAGGAGAGCACGCACAAGAAGGAAACACTGGACACCAAAATCGAATTCAAAAGTGCTTTAAGGCCCCCAAGATTTCTCACTTCTAAGTGAGATCTCGAGAACTTTACAGCCCTGAGTGGTGTCTCCAAAATGGGACAGGAGGAAAACGGGCTGAAATCCCCATTTGCTGCTGTGCAAGTTTCCTTTGCACAGGTGTCAGCAAAAGCAGAGCTTTTCCTAAATTCTGGATTCAACCCCTGAGCCCACAGTGCTCAGCCATTCCCAGAGACAGAAATGCTCAGCAACGTTTGCAGGGGTGGCCAAGAAATCCAGATTTATTATAAAATCATATAAAATTATTATATTACCTCACCCTCAGGAGTCCCACAGAAAACACCAGGCTCAGCGTGAGTCTGGAGAAAGAACAACTCCATATTTCACTGAAAACTGCATTTTAATGACTTCCAAGGTGTCTCAGTGGCTGGACTGCAGGCAGAGAAAAATCCCAGGGAAAAGCTGCCTGGCTGGGAATTCCAATTATTCCAGTGTCATCCATGGGGTATTCCAGGATGACACCTGATTTAATCCATGGG
>NC_031780.1:1850328-1888450 GCF_001522545.3 Parus major
TATTCCAGGATGACACCTGATTTAATCCATGGGATATTCCAGGATGCCACTTGATTCAAAGGGAAATAAAAGTGCTATCAATTTTTCAGGTCAGGAGTCGCAGGTGCAGCGTGAGGAACAGGCTGAGCACCAGAGCTGGGACACAAAACATCCCCAAAAGTGCTTGATTAAAGGAAGGAAGGAAAAAAAACCTTCAGAAAACTGAAAGGGAGGAGGTTTGGATGGGATATTGGGAAGGAATTCTCCCATGGGAGGGTTTGGAGGGCCTGGCACAGGTGCCCAGAGCAGCTGTGGCTGCCCGTGGACCCCTGGAAGTGCCCAAGGCCAGGCTGGAATAACCTGGGATTCCAGAAGATTGGCATTGAATGAATTTTAACTCACTTCATCCCAATCCATTCCATGATTCTCCCTCCTGCCCAAACTGATCATTAATCAGTGTGATAAGGAATGGCCAGGAAATGCTGGCAGACACCACCAACCCCATGGAGAGAACAGCTCCAGAGGAAACCATGGAGAACAGACAACATCCTCACCAGGACAGGGGCAGACAGGAAAATTTTAACCTACAGAGCCCCAGAACCATCAGGGACAGATTTTCCAAGCCAGGCAATCTCATTTCCTTCCCTTAATCCATGAAATTTCCAGTTGCTGTCAGGGTGTCAAACTGGTCCAGACAATCAGTGCTGTTTACAGAGATTTTTACCACAACTGCAGACCTGCTCATGTGCAAATCAGGCTTGAAAAATTAACCCTAAAGCACAAAGAAAACTGATAAAAAACCAAAATGAATTTCAGATGGAAAATCTGTGCAGTTGCTATCGCAATCTAAAACGTTGTTTTACAACCAGGTCCTTAGCAAGACATTTCCTACCAGGAAAAATCTCAACCTAAAGGCAGTGGAGGGGTTTTTAAGCAGATAAAAAGTTCCCAATGGCTTTAAAAAGATGATTTACCTGCAGGAGAGAGAGAAATCCCCCAAACATGTGCACACAATAGAGGAGAAGTGGAGCGTGCTGACTCTGCTCCCTATCCACAAATGATTCCAGGCAGGAGAGCTCCCAGCTGCCTCATTCCCAGCATGTCCAACACCAAACACACACAGAAAAGCAGGATTTGGGAAATGAGACCCCTCACTTGGGGAAATCCATAGGAGAGAAAAGACAGGAATGCTGCAGGGAGAAGAGATTTGGCTTTTTTTGGGATCATTTATCCTCAAAATCTGCATCAAATGTTGGCATTTTACACAGCAGAGCCACAGAACAACACAGCAAAAAATCCAGTTGGGAATATAAATCAGCACTTGGACCAAAAGACAATATTTTGGAAGATGGATGCCCATAAAAGAAGAGTAAAGAACAGGATTTGGATGATTTAAGACCAGCTGAGTGTGTTTTTAGTGATCTTTTTGTGAATGGTGTCTCAAAAAAAAAGGTGTCCTTATTTTTAAACAATAAAATCCCAAAGTTTGCTTCTAGGGGGGAGGAATCTCATTTTTCCTGAACAAAGCTTTCCATGAAAAACACACCAGAGACTTAAAAATAATTCAGTGATTTCATAAATTGCAGGAGTTTGGGTGATTTCTACAGACAGAGAGATCCTGGCTGCAGCCTGGGAGATGAAAAAGGCTGCAAAGAGAATTCAGGGAGCCACAGGGGGAAATCAAGGATCAACATTCCAATCTTAGCAAGGAAAAGCTCAGGAAGAAGCCAAAAATCAGGAAAATCAAGTCAGCTTTAAAAGGCAACAGGTGCAGCAAGATGAGCCTGGGTCAGAGACACAGGGAGAGATCTTGGGAGTTAAAATTAAAATTAGCAACACAAGCAGGTTGGAAAATAAATCTTTCTGTGGTTCTTTAAAGGAAATAAAAACTAGGGAATGCAAAGAAAAACAAAGTTTGGAAATACAAAGCAAAAGAAGGTCAGAAATGCAAAGGAAAAAAAAAAAGATTTGGTACAAACATAGAGGTGGTGTCTGAAATGATTCAATACTCCCAAATTTTTGGAGAATCTGCTGGATAAAATAAGGAGAGAAAGGATTGGGGCTCCCTAAAACCAGGACTAATTATAAACTGAGAAAATCCCAGGAAAACTGTGTTCCTGAGGAAGCAATCCTCTCTTTCTCATAGGTCAGAAGTCAGGGAGCAGAAAAAACAACCCCCACAGAACATGAAACTGCAAAGAAATCGAATTAGGAACAAATTGAGAAGGAAGAGGAGACATTTGGGAGATGAAAACCAGACAAGAAATATTCCCACACTCAGAACCAAACTCCATGTCAGGAGTTTCATTCTTCAAACACCCCAAGTTTGTGCTGCTTCCCATTCTCCACCAAACACAGATTTCCGTGCAGAGTTCAAAGGTAAATCAGTATTTTCATGGACTTGGCAGAGTTATGCTGAGGTGGCCCAGAAATTCCTGCTGGTTTTGGTGCATTTGGAAAGATTTGGGAAAGTGCAAAACTAACAGCCACATAAACACAATGTATATTTCTATTAAATATTAAATATATTAAATATTAAATATATATTTATAGTAAATAAATAAACACAAATATATTTCCATTAAATACACAATCTAAGCAGATTTGGGTGACTTCTCCTTCATTTTCCAATTCCCTCTAATTTTTAAAACTTAAAGAAAAGCACCAGGAAGGGGAATTCATCTTAAAGTGATGGACAGAATCCTTTTGAATGGACAGGAATATGATGGATCCTACAGGAAACAAAGGCTCAGAGAAGAGAAGGGGTTGATTTTATTGGGCTTTGGCTCCAAAAATTCATTTTTTCTCAGCAGGGTCATACATTTGGAGTCTTTTTGATTAAACCAAGAGCACATGACAGTAAAATCTGCTGCTGTAAACACTGAGGGAGCAGAGGAAAAGCTGAAGCACCTCTGGAATTCCTCCTTGAGCTTCCAGGCTTTGATTCTCCAAACTCATCCTTGCCCTGCCCATATTGAAATGGTTGGAAAACAGGAATTGTTTCCTTCTTTGGCAGCTGGGGGGGGATGATGTCCACAGCTGACAGACACTTCTCCCCTCTAAATTCGGGATGTTTCGGTTTGGGATGCAGGAGGGGAGGGACCACAGAGCCTTGGAGGCTCCTCCAGTGTCACACGCCTGGAAAATCCTCCCTGACACCAAAAAATCCCTTTCCATGGCATTGCTCTCATCCAGCACGTCCAAAAAAAGACAGGAGGAGCTGCTGGGAACTTGGAGAGGGAGGAGGGAAGGCAAATTCAGCTACCAAGTCATTACTCTGTTCATTAATATTTATTGAGGATATTTGTCCCAATAGTTCATCTTTAACAAGTCACAGATTCGGAGGAGACATGAAAATTAAAGTTATTTTAAATGCCTTTGTTCTCCCAATTAAAAGAACCTTTCCATAAGTTTTAAAAATGAAAAATCAATGTTAATTAGGATCTATAATCTCCAAATTCCAGCAAGGAATCCCGTTCCAGAGCAGGAGAGCTCCTACACTCAGTCACACCTCAGCACCTCTCTGGAAAAGCAGCCAAGCTATTTTTACCTATTTTACAGCAAGCAGAACCTGCTTTATTCTGATTTATGGAAGGAACCATCAGCATTCAAATATTGCCATCTAGTGGGGTGTCAAATTCCCAGCGTGGCAGGAAAAGATGGATTTTTATCTGTTCCTGGGTTTGCTTCCATCCCAACTCCCCACAGCACACACCAAGTGCTCCCAAAGATTATGGAGCTGCAGGAGCAGAGAGGGGCTGGGGGATGGGGGCAGGTGAATGAATTAATTAATCCCTGCAGAATTAATTAATCCCTGCAGGAACAGGGTATTTGTGATGTTCCTGGAATTCCACGTGTTACAGCAGTGTCCAGAATTCCCAGAGAGATCCTTCAATCCCTTTCCTGATGGTGACAGAACCTCCACAGCTGTTTAATAACCTGAGGACAATTATTAGAAATTAATTAATCAACCCAACAAGAAAATAATTCTGGACCAAACAGAGGGTTTATAATCTGGAAAGAGAAAACTCTTCCTGTTCTCTACTCCAGGTCCCAGGTTACACCAGGGTGATGACACTGGACAAATGGCATTTGCTTCTACTTTTTTCCATCATTTAAAAAAAAAATATCCTACATTTATTCCTATTTTATCCCCCATTTTTAAAAGAGAAGACGACAGCTGCAGCAGAAACCTTCCCAAAGAAGGTTTTTTCCAAACTATTCAAATATTATAAAATAAAACTATTTTCAAACTACCCAACTTGCCATTTTTTTCTTTACACACTCCTGAAACAACTTAAAGCCCCTAAAAAAGCTGTTTTTATATCCCCAGCCTCACACTTGGTTTTAGCTGCCTCTCCAGCAGTGCAGACCTGCACACTTCAGCACGTACTTGAACTAAGTCTGGCCAAAAGGGAAAAGCACTGAGGGGTGGAAGGAGCGTGGAAACAGATGGTCCAAGTGAGCTCATACATCCATTTTGTGTTTTCTGGAGAGCCCAGCAAACACAAAAGTGCCTGACAGCACATCCCACATCAGCAGGGACTGACAGCCTCCACTGCTGCTTCTCCAGGAGTGGAAAACTGAATTCCTCACTTGTGTAACGCAAGGACAACGAGAGAAGTGTGAGGGGGAGAGAGAAAACACACAATTCATTTTCTTTCCCCAAAATTACTGCTTTTTTTTTTTTAGTTTATTAACAGGGACTGGCCAGGAAAATAATTGAAATCAAGAGAAGTGCTCAGGAAAGAAGCAAACTGCAGGCAGCAGCGAGCTGAGCTGAAAGCAAGGCCAGCATTGATGCCGTGGATGAGAACTGTGGTGCTGAGATAAACTCAATGGGTTCTCCCATTATCTTCTTGCCTGGCCTCAAAAGAGGTTATCAGTGCCCTGCATGTGGCAGCATTTAATTGATTCCCAAAGCAGCAGCTCTGAGGAGCTGGAGCCAGACTCGTGCAGCTCTGAGGGAGACAAACGGGAGAGCAGCAGCAGCACCAGGCCCTCCCAGCAGGAATTCAGGCTCTTCAGAGAGGAGAAAAGCCCAACAGAAAGGATTTCTTTCACTTCTGGATTTTTACAGATGTGCTGAGCTCTCAGACTTTGCTCCTGAGGAGGAGAGAGTTCAACAGCTCCGCAGCCTCTCCTGAGTTTTGTCCTGAGTTTTGTCCCTACCAGGTGGGCACTGGTGGCCTCCCAGCAAAGCCCAGCCTTGCAGGGTTAGCAGAGCCCCAGGCTGGGCTCAGAGCCCAGGTTCTGACCAGCCAGAGCTCAGCAGGACCTGCTCAATCCCCTCATCTGCTGCTGCAGAACTGGGCAAACTCAACCCTCCAACCTCCAGTGGATCCTCCCCTTCAGGCAGCAGGGGAGCAGAAATGTCCCCAGGAATGGGAGCTGAGCACCTGGGCTGGAGCAGAGCATCCCTGCCCATCCAGGGGCTGCCAAGGACAGATTTCAGTCCCTTCCAAAGCAAACAATTCCAGGCTTCTGTGATAACACCACAGGAACAGCCCAAAGTCAGTCTTTGCTTCCCAAGAACCACAGCCTGTGGTATTTAGCACTGGGAGAAGAAAATGCTGGCAAAAATTATTTCCAGGGACCACAGGATTAGCTCATCCATCAGGCACAAACCACAGGACTCCTGTTCAGGCTACCAGAGCTGGGAACAGGAGGTGTTATCCTACAGCACGAGGAAACAGCAGATGGGTTCAGCATCAGTGAGCATCAGGAAATTCCTGGGTTGAGCTCTGCCACTGTCCCAAACCTCCAGAGTATCCGTGGCTGATTCCTGAGGGAGCTGGGGAGGGATTGAAACAACAATTACCAATATTCAAATCACAGAAATCCATCAATTTCTGGTGCTGATGAAATGTTAAAGGCATGGGACAAAATGCCAATTTGGATAATTTTTCTTCAGGCTCTCCAGCAGCCTCCAGACGGAATCCAAGGTTTGGATGCACCTCTCCAGCTGCTGATGTTCAGGATTGTGGTGTGTAGGTGTCACACTTTTAAACCATGGGATGTTATTCAATACCCCAAGAGGCAGGAACTTGTGGGATATTCAGAAATGAGACACGAGAAGCTCAAAATTACAAACAGGAAATTAAAGGAAAATCCAAAAAATAGGTACAAATATTAGGAAGGAAATGAGGAAAAAGGAAAAATTGGTAGAGTTAATAAAAATGCAGTAATAAAAAAGGCTTTTGGAAGTGGGAGAGTAGAAGAAAGAAGAAGGAAGAAGCAGAAAGAAGAACAGAAAATAGTGATGACATTTTATAATGGATGACCTCAGTACCTGCAGTGGTTGTTTAGGGCACCTGAAGGGAGACAGAAGATGAAGAAAAGGAATTTCCAAGGGTCTGGAGGGAGAGGACACAGGGAATGGATTCCCACTGCCAGGGGCAGGGTTAGGTGGGATTTTGGGAAGGAATCATTCCCTGGGAGGGTGGGCAGGCCCTGGAATGGATTCCCAGAGCAGCTGGGGCTGTCCCTGGATCCCTGGAAGTGCCCAAGGCCAGGTTGGATGGGGCTTGGAGCAGCCTGGGACAGGGGAAGGTGTCCCTGCCATGGCAGGGGGTGGCACTGGATCTTTAAAATATAAATCTAAATAATTGGTGCCCACAGCCCAAACCATTCCAGGATTCCATGATAAACATCCCACAAAACAGCACCAGCCTGGAGTATCCCACAAAACCGACCCTCTGCTGGAGAAACATCCGAGCTCAGCTCATCCATGAGAACTTCCTGCCCTTCCTCCAGTATTTCCAAGCAGGATAATCCCCGGGAAGGACAGAAATGTGATCTAGCTGCTGTTTATCCTGCGTTGTTATTAAGCTCAGACTCTCCACAAAAAGCTGGAGCAGCAGTGCCGAGCTCCCCACACGTTTTCCACGCCACCAGTGGCAGCTTCAACCGGCCCAACCTGCCTGGGCTGGGGCAGGAATATTTATATTTATATTTCTCCATACATAAACTCATCCCACTGACATCAATTCCACAGCCAAATGTGTTTCCTATTAAGCAGCCGTGTGTGGGCTGCAGCTCCAGAGCTGGTGTGTGGATTTTTGGGAAGCAGAGCCAGTGTTTAATTCCATTTGGCCTCTGCTGAGGACACAACTCCTTTCAGAGTGTATTAACATCTCTTTCAACTCCTGCAGTAGGAAAAGTGCTCCCATCCCTACTGGAAGCAATGTTTTATATAACAGGAACACCAAGCTTTGATGAGGGATTTCTTTCTGTGTCGCGTTTTTGTGTCTTAAAAAGTGAAGTTGTTTGGCATTTGAAGCAGAAAATGCATCATTCAGAGTTAAAAATCAGATTTTATCATTAGGTATTCTCAGCTAGTGCTTTGTTTTATGGTATTTAGAAGACAGGAATGTATTCTGGGTGAAATTAAAGGGAAAGGGGAAAAGTCACTCCATGAAAATCTTGGAAGCAGATGGGAAAATTCACCCAAATTTTTCCCCACTGTTTCCTCCCCTCTGTGAGCACTGGAGGGTTTGGGTGGGGGATTTATGTTTTTGAGTTGGTTTTTTTTCCAGCAACAATCCTGTCCCTAACAAGAGAGTTATTTCCACGTGCATAAATAATTCCCTGAGCAACAGATGCTGTCTGGAGCCAAAATTGGAATTTTGGGGTCCAATAACACAAGGGCACAGGTTCCCCTTAATGCAATTCATGAGTTTGGGTCTCCTTCCTCCACCCAACCACAAATTCTGCATTAAATTTGCAGGTTCTGAGTTTACATCCTCTTGGAATAATTAACCAGAACTGACAAAAAAGTGGAAAAATGATTGGTGAGAGTCTGCAAAAACCCATGTGCAGAGCAAGAGGCTTGCACAGAAACAACACACAAAGTTACACACAATAATATATAAAATATGTGTATATATAAATATATATTAAAGTAACTAATATCATTTTATTTTCATTTAGTTACTTTGATTATTTTGAAGAATAAGAACTACTGGTAAATTTTCTTTTCTGAGCTTCAGAAATCCCCTCTCCATTTTTTCCAGCATGCCACAGAAAAACATCTTTTCTATTACACCATTTCTTATAACTGCAAAATTCTGAATTTGAGAATCTGGCTTTTTCCAACTCACTCATGGAAATTGTTGTAAAATCTCCAAAGAGCTAAACCTGTATTTTCTGTTAGGCAAAGAAAATTACAACTGAGGATGTTCTTGTATCGTATTTCACCAGCTAAAGTCTCCATTTTTAGCAGGGCTGAGGTAATGAGCTATTCAATGACAGAGATTGTGCTTAAATCATTCTGGTTTCTTGCCCAAAAACTCTCCTCAGTACCACTGCCACCCCACAAGCAAATTCCTACCACAAGTGAAAATTTAAACTTCCAAAGATCAACTTTCCTCTCTTCTTGTGGTAAACCCTGTGCAGAGCATCAAGAATTTTTAATAAACACACAGCTCTTCATTTTCTATACTTTCTGCATATTACACAAAATACTTTCTCTATTAAATACAGATTTGCTTGGTGTTTTTCTTATAGAAAAAACAACAAAAAAAAAGGGGATGGAATATATTTCCACTGACAAACTGCAAGAAACTTGAAACAAAAGGAAAAATAAAATCCTTTCTATTTCCTTGGGCTCCTCTGGCTGTGATTGGCACAGGCCAGGCCGATGACATTGGATTTTTCATTTCTGTTTGAATTAAGTCATCAAAGCAGGATTGCTCAGAGCAGAAGCAAACCAGCACTGAGGGTTCCCAGGCCAGGGAAACTCAGCTTTGGGGTGATTTTCTGGGAGAACACTTCAGGGATCAAGGCAGATGTGTGTGCACTGGGAAAGGGGATATGGGATGGATGGCAGGGCTCTTCCCAGGGTGGAATAGAGGGATGGGATCATGGCTCACACAAACCCAGCAGGAGCTCTGCCACTGAGCTGAGCACGGGCACATCCTCCAGAGCTGAGCGCTCCACATTCCTCACCAGGCTGCTGGAATCCAATTCCACTCCCACTTAATCACTTCCAGTGATGACATATGAGGTTATTAAGTGAAATCATCATTTCTGAACCACTGTTCTCACTGTTACATTTGCTGCTCCATCAAGTGTTTTCCTTGCTGGTTGCCACAGGATTCTTTGTCCTTGCTGGGAGCAAATCCCCAGAAGCATCATCATTTCACTGCCCAAACCAGTCTTCTCTGGCCAGATCCACACAGGGTCTGTTTTTTCCAGAAATCCCTGCTTTTTTATGGCCTGGCTCCCAAAAGAAAACAACACCCCAGCCAACAGGAGGAAGGAATGAAGTTGTTTCAGATACCTGGATCCCCAGTCTGATCAAAATCAGACACTGATTGCTGCTCATGATCCCCTGCTCTCACATCTGGGCCATCCCAGACCTTCTCCAGCTGCAGGGATCACTTCCATAATCCAGTTTCTTCCTGGTCAGAATGCCTCACAGAAATGACATCATCCTGAGCACTTTGGGTCACATGGACACATTCCTTCCCCATGCTCACACTGGCAAACATCTCATCTTCTCCACAACCACTTACAAACTGACCCGTGTGATTTGTGCTCTCACATTTAAGGGATGGCAAAAGAACTGCCTGGGAATTGCTTTAACACTGGAATAAGATCCATTTCTTAGTGTTTCTAAAAGCTCTTAACAAAAATCTGTGTTTTAATAACAACGTGATTGAGACTGATGAGATCGGCAGACAAAAAGGCTTTGGAGGTCAGCATTAATTTGAATTAGCAGCTCTCTTAAAAATACAGATTTAATGTGTTTGTAAAAGAAGCCTGAAAGTCTTCTGCTTCAGGTAAATAATGATGCAAAAATTGCCCAAATGCAGTCACCTGAGTGGGTTAGATCTGGCTTTCAATTTCCCCAAAAACAGCCTGAAAACCACTGGAAACAACAGCAGATAACAGGAATGTGTTTCCTGCCATCATCAAACACCATTCCCTTTCTGTAACCATCACACAGCCACTTCTTCAAACCCCATCCCAAACAATCCCTTGCTGACCTGTTCTTAAGCCTTCCCTGGAGTTTCAAATTGCCAATTCCATACAAAACTCACCAGCAGAACAAATTATTCCCTCTCCAGATCCACTGCTCACCTACACAAAATGTGACTAGAAAGAATCTTGTACCAACAAGATTCCTGGTTTATTAAAATCCAGCTCAAGAATCACTCCTGGGCCTGCACAGACACCCCAACAATCCCAGCCTGTCCCTCCAAACACTCCTGGAGCTCTGGCAGCCTCAGGGCTGGGATTCCCTGATTCCAGTGCTCAACCACCACCTGGCAGAAGAAACTTCTCCCAAAATCCTGGTTCTGCTATTTTATTGGAAATAAAGCACAGGGAGCAGATTTGGCTGCCCTCAGTGTATTCACTAGGAGTCACCACACCAGAACATGATGCTCACGTCCAGATTCCTCTTTGCATTTCAAACCAGTGGCTGTGCCTTTGTTCTATATGAAACCACATTTGATTCCTTTTAAATTAACAAATATCATGCCTTTAACACAAATAGCATCAGTTGACAGCTCCATAACAGCTTAAATAGACCAAAGGCACATGGAGCAGACAGAAATCCATCGGCATTCTGCACGTTCCTGCTGTGAATCCACAGATTTTATGATCCTGAGACTGCCAACTTTCCCCATCACAACCTCAGCAAGTCTTTTGAAAAGAGAGACATAAATGAGAAATCAAAAACTACGGTTCAAGACCATGCTGGTTTGAGCACTTGAACAGTATTGAAATTTGTGTTACTTATTATTTCTACAATATTTACTACACTCACAAAAAAGTCAGAATTCAGAATAAAAGACTGAGGAATTTCTGGTGAATACCCACCAACTGAAATAAACCAGCCCATTAGGATTTCTTCCTAAAAACCCCTAAACCTTCCCCATAAACAAAAGCCAGCAGAACATCTCTCCCCACATCAAACACGCTCTTCCAACACCGTTTAACGTGTCCGTATCCGCACGCTAAAACTCACAGCGAATCCCGTAGATCATGAGAGGATCCAGCTGCTTCTTGCCGTGCTTCCCCTGGCCCGAGAGGTTGGAGATGGCCTGGATCTCCCTGTGGAAGAGGTAATCCAGCAGGGTGAGGGCCATCTTCTCGGCCGTGCGGCAGTTGGTGCTGATGTGCAGCATGTCGGCGGGCGTGATGGGGCAGCGCACGCGCATCTCGGGGTTGTTCTCGTCGCCCAGCCACGTCCCGTTGGGGTAATCCTCTGAAACACACGGTGGGGAAAGGCTGAGCAAGGAGGCAGGCTCGGGAGATGGACAAGAAAGTCGTCTCCCCCCAGTTTGCTCCCCGGTGTCTGTGAGATTCCATGAGATTCCCAGCTGAGCACAGCGGGATCGCGGCATCGAAACCCAAATTCACCCCAACAGTGACCAAAAATTATTATTGTCCTTCACCTCCTGGCCTACACAGGAGCTGCTGCAGCCAGTCCAGGTGTCCAATACACTCTCTTTTATTGAGAAACCACTCCGGGCCCAGGGCTCTCATCCCCAGAGTTACTGCAGCTCTGGGATATTCTCAAAGCACAGCAAATCTCAAGCAGCCAACAGCTTTTCCCTTACCCCAAACCCATGAGATTAAAACAAGGCTAAGCAAGATGACAGACTTAAGGAATTCTAATCAATAGTGAACACTAAGTGGTTCAATCATTTAAAAGGAGCACATCAAGCAATGACAATCTAGGATGTAACCAGAGGTCCCAAGCAAAATTTGTATTTTTCCTCATATTTACTCACTACATTAATTTCTAAATAAAAGTTTCCCAAGGAACAGGCCCAGCAGAAAGATAATTAATCAATCACTAATCATCTTCCCTCTTATTCAAATACAAGATTATCCCATACTTAATATATTAAGAAGCTTTAAGAATATTAAGAAGGTTTTTTCTTTCCCAGTTTCCCAGGGAGAGGAAAAAAAAAAAAAATGAATACTAGGGATTTAATTAAATGAATTATTTAAATTCAAAAGAATACTATGTCTTCACTTCAATTAACCTGTGCAGACTATGGCAAAAGTTGATGGATTCAAGACTGACCAGAAACTGGAACAGAGCTCAGGACCAATCCCACCTCAAGTGGAGGATGGAACACACGGCCGAGGATGAGACTCCCATTCCAGATATTCCAGAATTCCTCACACTGCTAACAGGAGCTGGGTATTAAACACTCCAGCAATATTTCAGTGTCCACTGACATGGACCATTTGGATTTGATTTCCATGTTTGCTCAAGTCTGTGGAGTAAAACAAGGTTTGCTGACTGAGGGGCCACTCAGCCCTTCCACAGAGAGCTTGACAGTAATTTACTGTGAACAACATTCAGTTACAATTGCATTCATGACTTTCCTTTCATTAAGTGATCTTAGAGCAGAGTTTTGTGATACAGACTAAGCCCAAATTCCTGGTTTCCATAACCCTTCCAAGTCCCAAACAAGGTGGCAGAGCTCAGGTCAAACAGTGAGCAGAATCTGCATTTCCAAACCCTGCACTGGCGTTTATCCCACTACCAGCCAGAAGAACTCAATAAAATATAACATAAAAGCAACTCCAAACACTCCAAACTGCTTTTCCAGCACGACCTTTGGCTTGAGTCACCCCACATGTCAGGGCTGAGTAACGACAGGATGAGGCAAACGTTGGATTGTGCAATCCTGATTTATCACTGTGAGCAGCAGATTATCAGCAGCACCAGAGCCACACAAGGAATGGTTTGGGCTGGAAGGGACCTTAAAGCTCATCTCCTCCACCCCTGCCATGGGCAGGGACAACTTCCACCATCCCAGGCTGCTCCAAACCCTGTCCAGCCCAGCCTTGGACACTTCCAGGGATCCAGGAGCAGCCCCAGCTCCTCTCAGCATCCTGTGCCAGGGCCTGCCCACCCTCACAAGGAATAATTCCTTCCTCATACTCAGCAGCTTGCAAGGAAAACTATTTATTGTTGATGTATGTAGCAACTCATCCCTCAAACTTTTTTCTGCTGAAATCAGAACTTCATGCTCTGTCCTGAATATATTTTTATTCACTTGCAAATTGCTTGTATTTTTTTTATTTTTTTCTTTCTTAATTTGATCCTTTCCTTTTTATCCTGAGCCAGGATAGGTCACACTGGCTGCTTTCTGCTCCCAGTACCAGGTGCCATCTGAAAAATAAAGTGGTTTGGATGAGTTGTGCCTTGTTTTGCATGCCACTGTGTCTGGCCTCACCACAAGTCTGGTTACCATTATCAGGGAAAACAACAGGCTGTTCCTCAAGATAAATGGACTGGCTTAGAAAAATTTGGGCAGATCTGGCGAAGCAAAACCATCTCTGGATCAATGTGTACGTTTTTGAAAGAAATTCTAGGAAGCCTGAATAAATTATCCTCCAGCCTATCACAGCCTTACAGCTCACAGGATTGCTGCTGGGTACAGGAATTTCTACTCTTTATGGAACACCTTTTGCCTGCAGACTTTTCTAACAAATGTTGTTAACCTACATGAACTAAAGATTTTGTTCAATTTGCAAAATCCTCTCTTTTTTCTGCTGGCACAGAGTCCAGAACATACTGTTTTTACCACATGCAACTGTTCTTTTATTGCTCCCAGCCTGGAAAAAAAGACATTATCTTGTTATTCTGACCTATGACCACAATCCCCCCACTAAATTATCTCTTGCATTTTCCTCCTGCTTTCAAAGTTTCAACAGAAAGGGAATTTATTTTATAACCATTTTGCATTAAGCATGACTGAAGTTAACCATGAAACCACTGCAGCTCCGTGAGGGCAAAAAAAGCTGAATTATTCCTTATTTTAGATCAAAAATCATTCCTGCCAGGCTGCCAACACATCTGGCACTTTGTAGGGAGAAAGTACAGGATTGGCACCCAAAAATCTGGTGGAAAGAGGAAAATCCAGGGCTGGTTCTGAGTGAGGCACAAATGCCCTGAGCTCTGGTGTGATGTGGAGGAGAATGGATAAGGAAGGAAGAAAACAGAATGGAAATTCTCTCTGAGCAATGAAATACATAAACACTATTGACTAAACCTGGATCACTGGAGGCTCCCAGCACTCAAACATCCTGTAATGCACGTGGAATGGTTCTTTAGGAGTAATCTCAGGCTTCACAGGTGGTACCTGGGAATGCACTGTAAAAGCCAGACTCTCACCCAGCACTGCACAGCCATACCCTGCTGCTGCTGCTGCTCCTTAAAGACTTCCAAAAACTCAGGAAATGTGAGCTGGGGAGGAAGAGAATGCTCAAAGGACACCCTTCAACTGCACACACTCATCTGGAGCTCAGCTCATCACACACCTTCTCGTTTTGCCCCATTTTTCTGTCATGAATTAACTGAGGAAGAATTTCACTCCCTGGCACAGCTGCCCAAGGTGGAGTGTCCCTCTCTGGAGGCATCCCAAACCCACCTGGCTGTGTTCCTCCTGCTCCTGGTGCCCCTGCCTGGGGCTGGGTGATCCCAGAGCTCCCTTCCAACCCCAACCATCCTCTGATTCTGTGAATTTTCCTGCTGCCCTTCAAGGGGAAAGGTGCTTCCTTGCCTTTTTTACACTAAATATCATTTCTCCTGGTCACTTCTCCTTCCAGTGCACAAAGTCCTGCCAGCCTTGTCCCTCTCTGCACTCACAGCCTTGTTTCCACAACACACCAATTTCCAGCTCCTCTTCAATGCTCTTTTTTCAGCATCACAAAATTGGCCTTTATCTCCATTCTACTCGGCCCAGTTTGCTTTTCAGTGCTGGTTTTGACCCTTTGTTGCTGCATTTCTTTTCCCTCCCAGCACAGCTGAGCACCCATCCCTGCTCGGGACGTGCCGGGGGCTGCCACGCAAACGAGGAATTCTCTGGGAACAGGAGGAGCCAGTTTGGGGTCAGCAGCAAGAAAAGCCCTGTCAAGAGAACAAAAACCAGACAGGGGCTGCTCTGGACGTGCTCTCCCACCCAGGGAAGTGACAAACACTGAGCTGTTACATTTTTCCATCGGGATATACTGACATGGGAGACTAAAAGCAAAGCCAGGCTCTGCTCTCTCCCCAGGAGCTGTCAGTCATTCCTTTAAAACTAAGGAAAACAAAAGGAAACACCTGCCCACAGAAATGCTGGAATTAACATCTTCCATGGCTCCAAGAAGTTGTGTTTATTTTACTCTCAAGGCTGGGTGCAAAGTTGGCAGTGGTAGCAAAAGACCGGTAGGTGCAGAGAGGCAGAAAGATGAATTAATCTTTAAAAAATTAAAATGAACCCCAAAAAAACAAATCCCAACCTACAAAAATAAACCTCCATTTCTAGAGAAATTAAATAACGTTTTGGCTGATGTATAGAAGATTCAACACCAGCATCATGTGGAGGGCTGGAACAGGATGGGCTTCAAGGTTCCTTCCAAGCCAAACCATTGCGTGATTCTGTGATCTTTTAATGAGCTCCTGTCCATTAGCAAGAGTTCACAGGGGCAGTGATTAATTGGCAGAGACTCCAGAGCACTGACTTTATTAATTAAAAATCATTAAGTTCTGTGGAAGGGAGGGACACCTCCAGATCCAGCAGTGGGACTGTGCTAAAAAAAAAAAAAGGTTAAAGAGCTTTAAAGTCACATTCAGCAAAAGCTCCTCCAGCACAAAATGCAGTTCAGACCCTGGGAATTCTGGCTAAGGAACAACACCCACGGCCTGGGCACAGAGCTGGAGCTCTTCACTTGACTCTTCTTTCTGGGGGGAAAGAAAGGTTTCATTTCCTTGTGAATATCAAAGAAAAATCCCAGAATCATGGAATGGTTTGGGTTGGAAGGGACATTGGAGATTGTCCAGTTCCAGCCCTGACACCTTCCACTATCCCAGGGTGCTCCAAGCCCTGCCAGCCTGGCCTGGGACACCTCCAGGGACCCAGGGGCAGCCACAGTAAATCACATTTAATGATTTTTTTGAAGTCTTGTCTGGGAAATCCATTCCAGGGCCTCCCCAAACCTCACAGGGAGGATTTCCTACCCAGTATCCCACCTAACCCTGCCCTGTTTCCGTTTAAATCCAGAAGAATCTTGTGCTCCAGGTAAACCTTCCACAGCACACAAAGGCTGTGGCTGAAGGAGACCCAGCCCCAGCTCACTCCCAAGACCCTGTGCATCCAGGACCAGGAGATATTTTGGGAACAGCCACAGGTTCTTCAGCCTCAGCACAACATCAGTAAGGTCACTTGTTTGTTAAGAATAAACCTCAGTTTTGGTGCAATCCAAGAGAGATTTCCTTATTTAATGACTCATGGTAGGATGCGATCAGATAAAAAGTTCAGATAAAAAAAGATCCAAATAAAATTCATCCATGGACTCAAAGGGCATTATAAAACCTTGGAAAATGTGTTCCATGTCAAAAAATAAGATTTCTAATTTGGGTTTTGCCCTTTTTTCCTTGTTTAACATATCTTTGTTATATTTGGGTGGAGGTGGGCCACTGTTAACTCCAAATATCCCTGTGGCAGACACCTGCAAGAAATTCAACTGCTGGCTCCTAATAATTGGAAAAAAAAAAACAAATAACCCCAAAGCAATTCAATTTTTATCATTTTCTTTGGCTTTCACAAGTCCTGAAGCCTCATCAGTGTCTCCACATCATTTTGTGTTAGGGTACAAAAGGTTCACTCCTGTTCTGCTCCAGCTCCTTCTCAGTGTCCTGAGGAGTCTGGCAGGAAAGAGCTCCAAGTGCTCATCCCACGTGTGAGATCTGATCCTGCCCTGAGCTGGAAAATCCTGTGCACAGATAAGTCTGGGCCATGCACAGAGAGCTGCTTGGATTCCCATTTGGAAAGCAAATCCTGAGTGCTGTTTAATGCTGCCATTATCAAATGACTGCTTCAGATGCCAAGCTGAGGAGACAAGATGTGACTGAGGAGTTCTCTCTGGAAAAAACATCATCAGTCATCCCTTAATTAACACCCAGTGCAGAGCAGTCTCCCCTTCTCTGCTCCAAAATCACACATTTCCAACTCTGCATCAGAAACTGGAGGGACAGGACACAGGGAATGGTTTCAAACCGGGGTTAAATGGGATATTGGGAAGGAATTCCTCCCTGTGAGGTTGGGGAGACCCTGGAATGGAATTCCCAGAGCAGCTCTGGAAGTGCTCAAGGCCAGGCTGGACAGGGCTTGGAGCAGCCTGGGATAGGGGAAGGTGTCAGGGCTGGAATTGGAAGAGCTTTAAGGTCCCTTCCCACCCAAACCATTCCGTGATTCAGTGTTTTCAGAGCTATGAAAGCCCAAAGAACTGATTCACAAATTAAGTTCCTTGCAAGGAGAACACTAAAGACCAGCTGCAGCATTTTAGGGAAATCCAATTCAGAATCTTTAGAACTTGAAAAATGCACAAGAACTCTGGAAAGCACAGGAAAAGAGTCTCAAAATAACTTTTCCTGCTCTTACCACCATGAAGGTGCATGTGCAGTGTGTGAAAACTGAAAAGAAAAATAACATTGGGCCATTACATCCATCCCATGCAACCATTATAGAATAAACCATTATAGAATAAACCATTATAAAAGAAATTTCCTCATGTTTAGTGTGTAACACTTAATGGCTCTCCTGCTCCAAAAGTTTCAGTGAAATTAAAAAAGCTCTTCCTGTGCTCTTTGCTCTGCATAGTCCAAAGCTCACTGTTTTTAAGCCTAATTAGAACATTCACAATTAAATATAATGCACTGCTGTGTTTCAAGTGAGAAGATGCTGCACTCCAAAACTCCCAGTAAGAACAAATGCATGCCAAAATTAACTGGACTTTAAACACACACATGGAATGAAGTCACAGTGTTCAGTCAGCAAAAAACCCAGCCTTGTTCTACACCATTACTGGAACTGGGTCAAAGCTCCTGTATCATTATTTTTCAGGGATAGAAAGGCAATAACACTAATTTTTAAATGATCACAAAAGCAACCAGCAGAGAGAAAACAGTGCCTTTATAGAAATCCATTTCCTAAATCCTGAAAATATCCAGAGCTCAGTGTCAGATCAAACCAACTCTAAACACAGTTTAGTTTTGCTTTCCAGAGCCAGGATGACAGAGTGGAGCTGCCCTGAACACCTGGTGTTTGGTCTCAGTCCTGGACTGGGATCTCCATCCTCAGCCCCTCAGGTTTTACCTGTGCACCCCTCAGGGTTCACCTGGAATTCTGTCCCAGCTGCTGAAAGCCAAGGGCTGCTGTGACTTTGCCTCTCCCTGCACACCAGCCCTGTTATTCTCCATCTCTTCCTTTATTAATAATTGAATTTGTGCCACCCTGCAGGTGAAGTCACTTAGCAATTCCCTCCCATGCAAGGGCAAGGGCAGGTGGAGGGGGGGTCACTGATCTGATCCTCCAAGCATTCATCAATCTCAGAGGTTTTGAATGGATGAGTGTTCCAAAGGTCTGAGGCAAATCAGATCTGCAGACATTAATGGATTGGGTGTTTCTTCAGAATTTACATGCACATCAGTGGGTCAAACCCCACGTTTGTGCAAATCTGTGCCAGGCCAAGGCAGAAAGGGAATTATACAGCAAACATTCTCCTGATGCTGCTTTGCTCCTGCTATAGCTGACAGAGCAGTAAAAATTCTGGAATCACTGAGGTTGGAAGAAAACTCCAGGATCAGAGTCCAGCCTGTGCCCAGTCCCCACCATGTCCCCAGCCCTGAGCTCTGAGTGCCACATCCAGGAATTGCTGGGACACCTCCAGGGATGGGCACTCCAACCCTCCCTGGGCACTTCCAATTCCTGATCCCCCTTTCCATGGGGAAATTCCTGCTGCTGTCCACCCTGAGCCTCCCCTGGCCCAGCCTGAGGCCTGAGCTCTCCTCCTGTCCCTGTTCCCCCCGGCTGTCCCCTCCTGGCAGGGAGCTGTGCAGAGCCAGAAATTCCCCCTGGATGAGCCAAATCTCCAGTTTACAGGATTTGTTCTGGAGAGGACCTTGTTTTCCCAAGACAGCTGAGGGTTTTCCAGCGAGGCCTTTAGGATGCTTGCCCTCCTGGCCTGAGTTACCTCAGCAATTCCAAGCATAGGAGTACTGAGGTCACACAGAAAGCACAAACAAGGCCAAGAAGAGCCTTGGCAGCAGCCATACCTTCAGAGTTGAGGGTGATGAGGGTGACGTTGTTGCCAATGCTCTGGCTGCCCACCTGGCCGCTGTTGGACACGGAGTCGCTGGCCTCGGAGCCGCTCTCGCCGTCCTCGTTGTGGCTGTCGTCGTGGCCGGGCACCTTGACCACGATGGTGTTCTGCCTGCGCCCTGGAACCGCACTGCAAGGAACAGTGTGCACCTCAGAGAACCCCTCAGCACAGAACTGAGAATTCCAGAGTTTGGGGTTCAGCTGGGGGCCCTGCACGTGCTCGTGGGGGGATTGAAAGTGCAAACGGACAAAAGGAACGGGCTGGATAAAACGCGCTCCTTCACACCGCTCTGCTCCTCTGGGACTTGGAGCTATCCAGCAAAATAAAAATCACACAGAATCACCAGGCTGCAAGAGATGAGTTCAACCCATTCCCAAACACCTCAACTAAACCATGGCACCGAGTGCCACATCCAGTCTTTTGTCAAAAACATCCAGGGATGGCGACTCCACCACCTCCTCGGGCAGACAATTCCAGTACTTTATCACTCTTCCTCTAAGATCAATATATTTTTGAAAATATATTTTTTTATGTATTTTATATATATATATATATTTTTGAAAATATATATTTTGAAAGTACTTTTTCCTAACATCCAACCTATATTTCCCTTGGTGCAACTTAAGACTGTGTTCTTTGGGTCACAGCACAAGGAATGAAAAAATCTTAGGTATCAACTGCCTACATCTGCTTCAATGGAAAAGTCTAGGCCCCATGTGCAGAACAAAAGAAATATCCGAGTAATTTATAAAAATATATTAATTACAACCATTTTCCACCCAGAATCCCTAGGTCTGCTTGCTTAAAATTCACTTTAGGTAGTCCAAGTTTTCCTTGGACTGCACAGTCCTCCTTCAGCTGGTTAAATACAGGATTTTGGCGTGCTCCCAAGGGATTGTGCATCCATGGAAAAATCCTTCTTTAACTTAACACAGAGATAATCCCAGCTCCTCCAGGATGTTCTCTCCCATCAAGAGGGAAGCAGGAGAACCCATCCAAGCCCAGGTTCAATCTTTCCCCCATTATTACCTCGAGCATTCCTCGCTTTCCCTTCAAATTGCCTTTGAAACTGGTCCTGCCCAAGGAGGGCCTGAGGGAGGATTGCAGGGAATGTCACTCACTTGCTGAGGATGTTCTCCAGGGAATCTGCTGCTCTGCTCAGCGGCTCCTCCTGCCCCACCATCTTGGCCACGATGGAATTCTGCCGGTCGTTGTTGAGGATCACTGTGGTCTGAGGGACAACACTGCAAACAGAAAAGAAAAAAGCACAAAGGGAACGGGAATGTAAAGGAGAAAAGCTTATAAATAATCCATGAAGAGGTTTTTGGTTTAAGGAATCCAGGGAGGCCTCTGGGCCTCGTCCCTCTCCTGACATTGCTGACGCTGGCAATCCATCGAGCCTGACACCTCGAGCACTCCGATTTTTCCAGAGGATGGATGGCTCCAATGGAATTATATCAAATTATATCAAAGTCCACGACCCCTGGGGAAGCAATAAGGAATTCATCAATTCAGGACACATGGGGGAAGTCTGTAAATCACAGCTCCACCAAATTCCTTCTGGGAGAATCCCAGTGTTTGCAGAGGTGCTGTGGCTGCTGTACAGGGTAATGCACCGGTTTCAGCAGATGACTCCTAGGAAAAGAGAATCTGAAAGGATTGATTGCTAAAGAGGATGATGAGCATGGTTAAAGGGTGTGTGTTGTCCTCCAGGGTGAGGAGATGAGCAGCTCAAGAAGCATCAGAGCAAACAGGACCAGACTGTAACTGAATAAAACAAGACTAAACCACCTGAGTGCATGTCACACATTAAAAACCCTAAAACCAAACACCAAAACCATTTCATGCGTGAGAAACCACAAAAAGCTTCTCTTATCGCTCCTGATGCCAATGGAGAAGGAAAACTTGAGACATCATGCAGTTTACACTGGGCTGCAAAAGGAAATGTGAAATAAACAGCTGTCTCCACATGCAGACTGGCACATGATCTGTGTGAAGCGATTATTCACATTACTGCCACACCATCACTCAATATTCCAGAGGGGGACTGGAGACTTCAGCTGTTCCTGCTGTGCTCAGGGACAACCAAAGCAGAGAAATGCTTTTTTAGTTCCCCTCTGCTCCCCACAGTCAACAGCTTGCTCTTGTTTCCACTGCTCCAACATCCCACACGTGACTGGGGCTCGTTTATTTTCCCTTGGCTAATTGCTGAAGCACAAATGAAGCTGATCTGGTGACAGCAAGCACGTTTCTTCAGCTGTAGCAGAGCACACACTTGAACACTCACATGGCTGTGTGAGCCTGAAACGCCAAATTATCCATCAGCAAGGGGAGATAAGGGCCTGTCGTGGAGCTGAGGATGGATGGAGCCTGGTTTTGGCACAAATAAAATGCTTGACCCCAGAGTTTTTGGCTCCAGAAGTCCCAGGCTCCGATGCCCTGCCTCCCACTGCCAGGGCCTGCGTGTGCTGCTGGAAACAGATGGGATTCCTCAGGGAATGCAAGGATCTCCGACCTGGGGAGGCTCTGGAAGATGTCTGGCTCATCCCAGACCAGTGCAGGCTCTGCCAGAGCTCCTCACGTGCACGTGGAGCTCAGATTTTAGAAAGAAATAAAGAAATGGGGAGTTCTGTTGCTTTCCTGTCGTTCTCTGGAGAATCAGGATTTAGAGTGACTCCAGTCACCTGCTCAAGGGGGAAAACCCACACATTTTTGTTTTAAAAAAAAGACAATTCTCATCTCTTTCCTCTGTGCCAAACATTTAAAAACCCCACCAAACACTTGATACAACAAGGAGATGTGGCAGCTCCCAGGCCAGCAGCGTCGTGTGTGTGCTCATTACATTTCCCAAATTATCCAAACAGCTCCTCTGCAAGTTCTCACATCCCAGTTTCAAATGTTCAGCTATTTTGCTCTTCCTTTCAGACACTGCTCTTTATCACCATCTCCCTTGCAATCACTTCTGAAGGCCTGTTTAAAATGTCACTTACCAAAGCTTCTTTTTAATGAAGACTCTGAATAATTAATTTCAACTGGAGAGATAAATGCAATAAAATTACATTTAGAAAGTCCTTAGCATTTTGCTCTTACTTAAAAAAAAGCCTTAGCACTAAAAATTGGCATAAAATAAGGAATTAGGGGGGGGTTGCTTTGTTTTAGGAATGCTCATTTTTATGGATTTGCTTGAAATTCTTCCTGCTGTCCAATCTGAGGCTGCTCCCTCTCATCCTGTCCCTGTTCCCTGGGAGCAGAGCCCAATTCCCACCTGCCAGCACCCTCCTGGCAGGGACTAATGTGATTATATATTTAAATAAATATAAATATATATATCTCATACATAATATGTATAATATAAATAATAAATAGTATATATTTTATATATATATATAAATAGTTATGAATGGATACAAAATTTAAAATGGAATTCTACATAAAATCAAAATACGGTGCCAAGCCGACAAAAATCCATTAAAATTCATTAAAGCCAAGTGCATCCTTGGATTATTCCAATTCCTTTCTTCAATCTCTCCCTCTCCTTCTGAAGATGAAACAACTTTAACCATTCCTTCTGTACTAAAACACAGAAAACACAAAGGAGGAAAGCTTTGGATATTCCCTCAGATCCCAAGGGAAGAAACTTTGAGTGCTGCCAGTACTCAGGGGGAAGATGGAAGGAAAATATTCCAGGGGTCAGGGGGAGTTTCACAAACCCAGAACTTTCCATCTGTGCTCATATTCCTTTCCCCAGAAGCATTAGGACTTGGAGAGACTGGAGCAGCAATTTGCCTCTTCTTGGACACAAATCTCTAAAAAAAAAATTAAATGCATGCAACCTGCAGATATTTGGGAATTTTTTAATGAAGTTTACTGAATAATCTGTCAAATTATGGGTGAAAATATTCCTAAAAAAATAAACATACCAACTAACAAATTGCATATTTAGCCTCTGATTTTTGTTTTGTTTTGCTTTTTTAAATACAAAAGGCCAGTCTATATTTTACATAAGGAAATTGCTGTCAAAGGTCATTTTCAGTATGGTCTTCCCTTTTTCCTCACTCTCATGGATCAGTTCATGGACAAGCAATGATGGGAAGAAGAGCTGGAATTCCTGCTGGAAAACTCTCCAGCCTTAAGGAAAGCCAGGCTAGAAAAGAACCCTTGAACTCTGGTATTTCCCAGCTGAAATTAAGATTTAAATGTACAATTCATGTGTGGAGGAATATCACAGTTACCCCCAGCAGGGAGAAAACTGAAATATAACAAATATTGTTGTACATTGTGGTGTTTTCCTTATTTTTATCCCAGTTTATCTTTCACTAACACTCCTGTTCAGCCCCTCTTTGCATCTTTTTGTCATTATTTAGGAAGATAATGTCAAAATGCTCCTTCCTCCTGATGGCCACATGCTTCCTTTGCCTGCTGCTCACACAGATCCAAGAAGGAGTGAGAAAACCCACTCAGGATCTCACACTGCACCAAAGCCACAGACTGGCAAAGAATCCATGAAATCCCATTGGATTTATGCCCCAAGATGAACAAACCTGGCGAGGAGCAGGTGGGAAGCCAAGGCTGCACAGGCACCCCAACAATTGCAAGTGAAATTCCCAAATCTGTGCTCCAGGCACAGCCCACTGCCAGAAAAGCAGCAGTGGAATCCAGAATTTTCAGTCAGAGTTCAGGATTAAAAAGTCTCCTTGGATTCTGAGCATCCCCCAGAGAAGCCCCAGGATGAGGTCCTGGAAAAGGAAAAGCCAAAGAACAACAGGCAGGGCTGGAAAAACTCCTGGAGCTGAGAGCTGAGAGGCCTGGGAGCAATTTATAATACAAGATAAAGCAAATTATGCTTTATCCAAACAATTTAAACAGTCAACATCGAATTTTCAACTCAAGTAAGTACAAATCAGAGATTTTCCAAGCTACAAAATCCATCTTTACCTACAGAGGAGCCTCTGGTTGGATGGGGGCAGGAAAACATCAATTACCAGCTTTAAAATAAGTTTAAAATTATTATTTTTTAAATTTAATTTTAGTTTTAATCCCATTTTCAAAGCTGTTAAAGTCTCCTGGGGATTTTTGTGCACTGAGAAATGCTGAATCAAGGTAATAACATCCATTTCCAAGGAGTTCAACTGCCTGAGAGCCACAGGTGATCCCAAATCCTCCTGCACCCAAGCCAGGCTCGTTCCTCCAGGGATTTTCCACCCCCTCAATGGGGACAGAAATTATTTGAGATCTTGGTTTAAAAAAAAAAATACAACAAAATTTAAAAATCTCTCATTTTGACCACAGCTCAAACTGTAAAAATTAAGTGTAGTGACACAGGGTCCAAGGAAAGTTTTGCCTTTAAGAAATACATAAAGCCAAGAAAAATAGAGGAAAAAAAAAAACAAATAGAAAAGAATTTGGAAAAATAAATAGAAAAAAAAAATTGAAAAAAAATAGGGGAAAAAAATAGAGAAATATTTTTAAAAGTAGGGAAAAAATAGAAAAATCTTTTTAAAAATAGGGAAAAAATAGAAAAAACTTTTTAAAATAGAAAAATGGAAGAAATAGAAAAAAGAAAAAATAGAAAAATATTTTTTAAAATGGGAAATTAAAAATAGGGAAAAAACTTCTAAAAAAATGGGAAAAAAAGAAAAAATAATGGGAAAAAATGAGAACAAAACAGGGGGAAAAAATGGGAAAAAATAGGGAAAAACCAGAAAAAAAATCCATCCAGGCCACATGTGACAAAACCAGTTTTGAAAAGTGCTAGAAATTACATTAATTGTCAGTCTTCTACTTTTGATTATGGCCAAGAAAAGGCTGGGTCATGCCATAAGCACCAGGTCAATACCACCCTTTTTGAAGATAAATGTACTCATAAAAATACAACAGCAGAGATATCTTGTTTTCAGGCAGGCTGGAGAGAAATTTACAGTTATTACCCTTCTTTGAGCCTTTACTTCCTGAGGCAGATAAGGAGCAGCACTGCAGCAAGTGGAGATTGTGCTCAGTGGGAAATGAGGGAGCTGCCCTGATCCTCAGCAGCTTCCAGGAGTGAAATTATTGATTCAAACAGAAATTCTGGATGTTTAGGAAGCACAGTTTGAAATAGGAGTAAAGACTCGGAATCCTTCATTATACAATTAGTTGCTTTGAGCTGATTTTCCTGATTTTCTGACAAATTCTGGGATCAGCAGAAGTTTAAGTGCTAAAATCTTGGGAGGGGTAGGAGGCAGTGTTATAACTTGGATTTCAAGGTGTTAATTACAGGAATTGAAGCCTCACTGATCAGCAGGTAACAAATAAATACAATATCAGGTTCCTGCAAAAAGCCCTGAGTTCTTTCTTTGAGGGGTTTGTAAAGAATTCCCACCAGGTAATTCTGCTTTTCCAACTTCCCAGCCAGCTCTGTGCCCTTGCCACCACCACAGACATTTTCCAGCTATTCCAAGGATGCTTGGAATGAAATTAGGGACTAAATCCCGAATTTCCAGATCCCCTGAGGGCACCTAAAAGAAATCCTGCTCTTCCCTTGGTATGAAAACCACAATTTCAGGAGTTATTGGGAGCAGATTTCCTGCTCATGGAACAAAGAGATGGAGCTCAAGATATGCAAAAATGTACAGTTCCTGAAAAAAAAAGGGGGAAATGATGTTTGGAAAGACATTCCAAGGGGTTTTAGGGGTGGAAATGCAGCAGTAAAGTGGCAGCTGCTGCCAAGGAAAGCAGATGGAGCAGGGGCTCCAAGCTCAGCGAGATCTGGGAGATGTCACAGAGCCACAAAGGTTGGAAAAGACCTCCAGGATCAGCAATTCCAACCTTTCAGGCTGGTTCATCCTTGGGAAGATCTGAATTCCTCTACTGCTCCTTTCCATCCTGCTTTGAGTAAAACTGGGGCCTTCCAAACCCACTGAAATAAATCAATTATTTCTTTTTCAAACTCAACTGTTTGAAATTACTCTAAATTTCATTTATTATTTGATTCTCCAAAAGCAAGACCAGTGGCTTCTGCAATTTTTAAAAATAGAGTTACTGGTATTTTAAACTGCTCAAAACTGGTACACAAATTATTCTGTGACACCACTAAAATTCCTGTTATTTCCAAACCTTGTCCCTTTAATCACAAATTGATTACCTGCTCTCCTCTCCATTCATTTTTTGCACTGGCAGAATTAATTTTCCAACCTACAGGAAAAGTTTCCAGGGGCTTCTTTTACTTACTGCTGGATTTTCAAATTCCCAGCAACTGGACCATTCTAAATATTTAAATTCTGCCAGGCTGGAACCCAAAAGAATAAATAAGGCTTTTCTGCCCCCTTCTGTTTATTGTCTGCTCAATAAATTAAATATATTGTGTGTAACACAGCCTTTCACAACCCAGCACTCTGCTTCACACAGATAAAGCTTTTTAGAGTTTCACTAAACATTATCCCATTTTCCAACGTCCATGAGGTAAAAACCTGCCCACTTTTATTAAATACAATCATTTTTTAATTGTTTCTTTAGGCAGAAAGCAAAGATGAGCCCTAAGAAGGCGTTCGGCCTGAACCAAATTCCACGTCCTGCACCTTTCCATTTATTCCTGGAATGTGCTCATGGAGCCATGGAATTAAATGTTCTGCTTTCCATGGAATTTGTCTCATCAATGGGATTTAAGGGAGGAGGTTAAACCACATTTTAATTGATTTTAAATGTTCTTAGACAGTAATTAGACCAGTAAATATCCCCCTAATCTGTGTCTAAATCCAAATCCTGTTTGATTCCCATGTATTCCTTTTTTTTTTCCCTTCCCAGAAACCCTTACAATTAAAGGATGTTGATACAAAATGGAACTAGATACAAAACCCTTACAATTAAAGGATGTTGATACAAAAGGATTCCCTGAGATCTCTGACCCAAAGCTGAGTGGGAATAAATAAACTGTTTATCCACATAAGAGTGAACAGGAGTCCTGCAAACCTCCCAAATTAAAGGATTTCATGTTTATCCTGAGATGAGTTAACAGGGAAAATGTAAAATTTCCAAGCAAAAAAAGTAAAACATCAAACCTGGTAACACACCTGAAACCTCTGTCTAAAACTTGAAGAAGCTTTATTACCTAAAATCTGATTTTCAGTGTAAATTCTCTTCAAGAAGTCAAAACCACCTCTTTGTAAAAGTTTATTTTGCTGTTTTAAGCCTGACAGGCACTTTTGAAACAGCACCACTGCAATTAAAAAGATCCAAACCACACTTTTTCCATCCTTTCCTCAGCCCTAAATCATCAGCTGCTACTTGCTCAGCTCTCACTTGAATTATTGGCCTCTCAGAAATGATATTTCATCAGAAACCATTAATTCTAGAAAAATTGCAGTGGGGAGAAGGAATCCACAGTTCAAATCTTGGTCAGTCTGAAAAGCTTCATAAATGAATTCCACCCCATCCACGCAGGAATTATTGAACTCTCCCAAACACAGCTGAAAGGATGATGTGAAATTGTTGGTTTAATTCCATAACTGACCTTTCTCTCTCCCTTTAAATGCTTGAATTGCTTCCCAATTTATTCCCAAATTCCTGGGCACTCAGCTCCCCAATATCTGAGTGCAACGCTCATGGAATGTGAAATTCCACAAGAACTCTGCTGGGTGTGGGAGCTGTTTCATGGGAGATGCCACTTCCTTCTGATCCTGGGGGAATTTGGAATGAATAAAAATCCCAGCCCTTATTTTCAGTATAACTTCTGCTGCTGATAGAAATACAGAAATAGAAAAGGATCACAAATCTTCTCCACGAAATCCACGTGGCCAGGAAGGCAAAATCAAATTAAACCTCAAGAGGTTGAGGCTGACAGGTTTTGTGACAAATTAGGAGATTTTGGAAAGCATTGTCATGTTTTCCAAGGAATTAAAGATGTCAAGTTTTGGGAGGCTTTTATTGGGTTTTTTTTTTCCTTCCACAGCCAAAGAAACAACAGAACCCTGGATAATGAAAGAGGAGCTGACAGATAATCTAATAATGCCTTTATTTCATTTGTTCTGTTTATAAACTCAATTTTTGAATGCAGGACAGAACTGTAATTTTCAGGAAAACTTCTCTACTACACCTCAAGAAGGAATTTGGGGTTTTTATCCCATATTCCAAGGCACAGCAATTCCTCCAGGCTGAAACACTGCTCGGTGCTGGCACTGACCTCCTTCATGTACAAAACCACACAAAACACAATTCACAAACTCTACCTGCAAACAGAGTGTTCAGACACAAGTGATGTGTGAAAACCCCTTGATCTCTTTATCAGAACTGAAAACAGGGGCCTCAAAAGGCTGGAAAAGCAACAGTTTTGTGGCCCAATCCACAAAATTATGAATAGCCATTCAAATTCTCACCCCCTTAACTGAAATTTCACTTTACCAAATTATTTTGCTCAAAAACATGAAAATTTTGCTTCCACTTCTTCTGTGCTCTTTAAAAATGTTGTGATTCTAAACAGAATTTTTTAATTCCTGAAGTGTTAATGATGATTTTTTCATTGTCAATACTGACTCTGTCCCCCAGTCGTGCCATTTTCCTGCAGCCCCTTCCTCCTCAATCCTGCAGGAAAACAGCCCCAGAATTCCACCTGGGAGAATCCCCAGCTGTGACCCTAGAACTCAAATAATCAAAATAATTGTTTGCAATGATTTATGGAATTCAAAAGAAATGTTTGCTCAGTGCCAGAGACTGCTAACAGAAAGAGAAAACTTGGGAATTTATCAGTTCCAGAGGGTCCATCCCCAAAAAAATCAAAGAATCAAAAAAGTCCAGTTGTGGTTGTGTCCAGGCCTCCCAGAATTTATCTTTTTTTTGCACATTTGCTGCTGGGTGAGGCCCCAGGAAAGGGAAGGATAAATAAAGGATTAATAAACCTGGATTGTGACAGAATTCCTGAAAACCTGGGCAAGTCCAAAGCTTCTCCAAATCAAACCTTGACAAGTCAACCCAAATTTCTGACTCTGTGTGACTCCCTCTCATCCCCAGGCACTGCTGAGTTGTCTCCAGGGAAATGTTTTTTCCAGGCCTGGAGTTTTCAGTGTGTGAGCTCAGGCTGATTCATGGACCTTGAGAAGAAATCCCTCACCCTGCATGATCCTCTGCTCCTCAATCCATGCTTTGCTTCCAAACCTATTGATTCAAATCTTCCTGCAAATTCAGGCTCTTCAGAAGCAATTCCAAGAAGGAGCAATTAGCTCTTAAATTGAGTTTAAACCAGCAAAAATCCTGAAGGTTCACAATGTTAATTTATTTATCACCAAGTGAAATAAAAGGATATAAAGTGGTTTACATCCCCTAATGAGTTATAATATCAACTGCAGTGAACACAGGGAAGAGACTCAGCAGCCACTGTTCACTGATAAGGGCTGAGGAATTATTATTCCTCCTACAAGTCTGGATTAGCATAGTGGGATAGTTTATTATAATCTGTAAAAATCCTCCTGATAAAAATGCAATTAGGTTGGCCAAGAGGTTTGTAACTCACAGAAGAAATAAATATATAGATAAATATAAATTTTAAAAATAGAATTCTGGTTATTTTAGGGTTTATACACCAATGCCTTGATTATATTTCTTTAGGTCTGTTTGTTTTCCTAAAGGTTTTATGCAGGAGCAACAACATTTTTGCTAAATCTAGAACAGTCCTCCTAAAATTCATTCCACACCACATTCCCTGCTTTACAACCTCATTTAAAATCATCTCAACTCTCAGTTTTGCATTATTTGACCCCAATCCCATTTGTAAACAAGAAAACATTCAGCAGAAACACAGCTCTGGAATTTGGGGGATGTGGAGCCAGGAGGCTTTGCCAAATGGCACGTTGCAAAGTGGGTTCCAAACTCAGTTCAATTCTTCTGCTGATTAAATTTAATGGTAAAACAAACATTTTAATGATGCACACCTACAAAAATACAGCAAATTCAAACATCCCATCTGGTACAAAACAGCATCTGAGGAACCTCCACATTAATAAGGCAATGCTCAACCCCCAAGGAGTTTTGTTCAAGGACACCAGGATGGATCTCGGCTCGTTAATTGAGTGCAATTAATCTGCAGTTCCATTTAACTGTCCCACTCTCATTAAAGACAAAAACATAAACGTTTTTATCTCTATATTTGTTATCAATTAACCACAAATGCATATGGAGCAGAACCAGATGTTTGTGGTCTGTATTTCACCTGGAGCAAAAAAAATGGGTCCAGGAAAATACCTGAGCTTCATTTACCTCTGGATGTTTTCCATTTGCCTCTGGATTTTTTCCATTTACCTCTGGATTTTTTCCATTTACCTCTGGATTTTCTCCATTTACCTCTGAACACCTCCAAGCTGGCCTTGGGCACTTCCAGGGATCCAGGGGCAGCCCCAGCTGCTCTGGGCACCTGTGCCAGGGCCTGCCCACCCTCACAGGGAACAATTCCTGCCCAATGTCCCACCTATCCCTGCCCTCTGGCATTGGAAGCCATTCCCTGTGTCCTGTCCCTCTATCTCTTGTCCAAAGTCCTTCTCCATCTTTCTTCTTGTCTCTTCCAGGTCCTGGAAGGCTGCAATAAGATCACCCTGAAGCTTCTCCAGGTGAACAATCCCAGCCTTTCCTCCCAGCAGAGCTGCTCCATCCCTGGGATCACCCCACAGCCTCCTCCAGACTCCCTCCAGCTCCTCCCTGTGCTGGGGCAGCTCTGCAGGTGGGGTCACACCTGAGAGGCAGAATTGTGGCCAGCCCCCCACCCACCAGCTCCTGGCATTCCCACAGGCCCAATTCTCAGCCAGGATCCCGAGGTATTTACTGGATTTATTCCCATTCTTTTCCAAGAGCTGCTCTCCTGGCAGCACCATCTCTCATGACAGCCTTTAACAGCCACAACTTTTTGTTACAGCAGCAAAGCCAGCATGAGTTTGGTGGCAGGAGAAAGTCAAGGAGCCTGGAGAATCCCATTCCTGTGGAGAACCCAAAAATCCCTGTCCCTAACTTATGGGAAGCTCTGCCTTCTGCAATGGATGGGGAAGAGGGAAGGACACAGGGCTGGTACCATAGAACAGCCTTTAATTGGAAACAATCAACAAGTGATAAAGGGATTTATGGATGAAAAACAGGGAATTCAGGGAAACATTGTCCCTCTGCCACTGGAGTGTCCCCAGTGCCAAATTAAACACATCCAGCCCTATTTTCTCTCGAGTCCCACAGGCCACAGTCTGCTCCAGAACAAAAAGCCTTCAGTGCTCTCCTGGCATCACAGCTTTGATAATGTGCAACTTCAGACCAACAGCAACAAATATTTGGGGCAGAGGTTCCTGCTGTCTTCAAGACTTTTATATAAATGATGGTCAGACTGGCTGAGGAGCAAAAATTTGTAACCCAAACCAAAAGATGAAGCACCATCAACAGCCAGGAGAGATTTCTGATGGCTGCAGAGATACAAAAACAAACCAAACCAAACCAAGCAGCTCAGGTCTGACAAATCCCTTCAGAAACTCAGAATAGTGCAATTTACAGAGGAAAGCATTCACTGAGCAGGAATTAATAGGGTCCCAAAGGGGCCATGGGTTCCTGAAAAGATTTCTGAAGCCTTTTGTGCACAAACCACAGTAAAAAGTTCAGCTCGTGCACAAGAACTTGAAGATCTCTAAATTAATGACAAAAAAAATATCAGCCCAGATTTCAAGAAGATTCTTGAAGAAACAGTTATTGAGAAAAGAGTATTTAGCAAAAACCCTGGTGTAAACTCTGGTTACTTCCTCTATGATCCAAGTCCTTATTCCATGTATTTTGTTGCTGTTATTACACAACCCAGTCACAATTAATCTTTTCAGTGTATGACCCCCTCAAAAGCAGAGGTAAAACCAGACACAGCACCTGCTTAAAAGAAAAATTAAATGCCTGCACACCTTTGTAATGGAGAATATAAAGTAGTTATTTAGAGAAGTATGAAATGTTTTCCAGCTATAAAAAATACAAAAAAGGAGTAAGAAGTGTTGGAGAAAAGAGTCTTTTGTTAAGCAGATTTCTCTGGCTGGGATCACCTCGATGATAAGATGACAGACACATCAAGATTTAGGTATTTAAAACCACATTAGGGAAGTGAGACACAAAAGGACTGCAGGTCAAGCCTGCTCTTTCAACAAAGTGCATTGGATTATTCAAGAGATTTTCCATCTCCAGCTTCTAACTCCAAAATAAGCAGAGATATTTTTCTAGCAGGATTTTTTAGCAAACAAGCTCATAAAACACACTCCATTGTACTTCTGGTGCAGAGAAGTAAAATGAGAAGCAATTAGAATGATGATGAACTCATTAAGTCAAAACAGCTATAAATAAAAGCAGAGCATGTCTCAAAAACCTGTCTGAAAGAGCTGCTGAGGCTTTTCCAGGGGATGGATGAAGGAATCTGGTTAAAGTCAAGGTGAAATGTGGGAAGAGCTGCAAACTGTCCCTGGAGCTGCTTCTGAGTAACATCACAAAACTGCTACAAAAATTACCTTCAAGATAAATGAAATCTACCTCCAGCAGCAGCCTCTTGCCAGCCATGCAGAGAGAAGGAGATGCCCAAACCCTGGATCTGTGGGGTTTTTAGGGCAGTGGGGTGTGCCATGTCCTTACCATCGGACTTTATTGCAGGTCTGGGTGGCGCCCAGCGGGGACCCGGCCACCATGGGCACCTGGATGGGGCTGTGCTGCTTGTTCATGACCAGGTCCAGCTTCTCCTCCAGGGATTTGCAGGTGGCCTCCAGTGCCAGCAGCTTGGCCTCGATGCTGTCCAGCCTCAGGCATATGGTCTGGTTGATGGAGTACAGGAAGGACTGGGGAGGGAGAAGAACCCGGATTGAGCGCTCTGAGTTTAGCCCCACTCCCGAGGAAGCTCCGGATAAACGTGCCTGGGAACCAATCCTAAAGGAACTTGCAGCCTGTCTAGTGACAAAATCCACCCCTGATGACATCCAGGAGCTTTTCAGCGGGCTCAGATTCTTCCAGATCTTTATTTGGGAGCCAAAAGCAGCCCAGCCAAGGCCATTTTCACCTAAGCACTTTGTCAGGATGATTTCATCTGCTGCAAAATCATTTCTAATGACTTGCCAAAGCCTTCCAGTCCACATGTGAAAACAAAAGGATTATAAATCTCTGGATGCATCCTCCTGGATAAAGTTAGTAAGTTTTTTTTTTTCCTGCCCAAACAGATAAATTGCAGTGGAAATTGTATCAACACAAAAAATCTCGGAGACAATTAATGCCACTCACTTCAGCTTCCTGCTGAACAGCAAATCAAGGAAAAGCAAATAAATAAAATCTGTTTTGCTAAGCAATCTTTTTGAAAAGAAAACATACTCCAGCAGTCGGGTTCTCCTGGGAAAACAGGCCATTAGAGGGAAGAGCTGCACTCTGTGTGTGCTTTGCAAACAGCAGCTGTGCCATCTTGTGGCCCTGCAGTCACCGAGCACCCCAATCCCCTCCTTCACCGAGCTCCAGCTCCTGGGATCACCCCAAAAACACACAATTACACAGGACAGTGTCTGTGGCACTGAAACACTCATCATCTACTCACACTCCAGGGTAAAAACCCAGGGGTTTTTGGTTTAGGGTTCTAAATCACAGCAGTGAGAACAGCAGGACAACTTCTGAGCTCCTGAGCCAGAACTAAATTATCTTTTTATTTTTTTAATTTTTAATTATTAAATTAAATGGAATTATCTATCAGGAGAATGCTGCTAGCTTCAAATAATAACTTCAAACACGCTGAAAGTATCTACAAAATTGTAACACAAATACAAGCTCATCTTTTTGGTCAACTTCATTTTCTTTAGCAAAAAAAAGTCTCAATGTTTTGGGTCAGTGAAATTAATTCTGGTGCTATTTTACATTGCATCTGAAATTCTTGCTACTAATTCTACACTGGAAAATTAGATAATTATTCAGATTTATGCCTAAAGATGCACAAGTACCCATAAAAATAATTCCAGTGTTAGGTATAAAGAGTTTATTTTACATTCTCATAATAACTTTCCTAAAACTTAATTGGCATTAGAAATAAAACCAGGAAAGGGCATTAAATAACCTTAATAGAGGGATCCTGGCAGTTGATTTCTATCCTCTGACGTTTCAGGGCAGGTTCCACGTCATCATCTGCCACCTCATGGTTCTCCAACACAACTGCAAAGGAAAAAAAACATTGTCAGAGTTCAGAATCTGAGAGGACAAAGCTCAAATTAAAAATACAGTAAGTGGACAAAACAAAAGCACGAAAATTTAATTAAATTTAATGCTTTGATGCTTGTTCAGGGTTTCTCTCAGATATCTGACAGCGGTGATGGGACCAGGTTTGAGTTCCTGCACCAAGTTGAGCAAAGACTTTTGAGGAATGGCAGATCTCAGCTTCTTCTCCAACTCTTTGGGAGCATTTCTGAGGTAATTTTTTCATTTTGTATCAAAAAAAGCAGTTTTTTGGCCTGTGTCTCTCACTTCCATTGCTGTTCTTTCAGTCATTAACTTGCAATGGCCACAGAGGACCAACATCTCAATGTATTTTCACTTAGGAAGTCAATTTCTGAGCAAGTGATATCCAAATATTTCCTTTCAGAAGTGTTTTTCGATTCTACTGTCCAAAGAATTTTAATAATGGATGAGCCAAGCTTTCTTACACATAAAACAATTCCTAATGGATGGGGGATGGTTCCCATTGGAGGAAAAGTCTAAACCATGGAGAAAAACAAGACTGCAGGAATATTTCATTGGTTTTGGGGTAAGTCTACCCCTGCACAAAACACAAACAGGCAACAAAGCATTTAAGAGAAAAGTGAAACAAAAATCATCTAAAATCATCTAAAATCATCTAAAATCATCTAAAATCATCTAAAATCATCTAAAATCATCTAAAATCATCTAAAATCATCTAAAATGTTTGGCGATACACAAGTGAAGCTATGGAAAATATGGGATATGGGCTTCAAAAGCACCTTTTGCAATAAAAAATCAAGTTTGTATTTTAAAGAAAAGCTCAGCAGTGATTTCCAGTTCATGGGCACTGCTGTAAATCCCCTCCTACCTGGATTATCTGGAGTCAGGTCCTCAACAGCGATCTGAACCACATCTGCCAAATCCTGCTCTGACATCATTCAGAAGCAGCAGCAAAACCCTTCCAGCACCTCTGCAGCTCCCAGGGCAGGAGCTGGCCCGGGCATGCACTCCTGCAAAACAGCAGCAAGGAGAGGGTTAATATTTGGGAAATATTTCACCTGGCATCAACACCTTCAATTTTTCCTCCTCCTTCCATAAAAAGATCCAGTTCTCAGAGAAAGGAGCAGCCTACAAAGGGATTTCCAGGAGGAAATGTTCCTGCTCCCAGGGCTGTGACAGGAGCTGAAGCTTTCCTGCCTTTCCCTTGCAGGAGAATATCTCCTTATTCCCAAGAGATAAGGAGAACTTCCAGGACTCACAAAGCTCAGGAACATCCAAGACACACCAGATTTGCAAAAACTACAAATTCAGAATCTTAACAGGACTCTAAAATCTTCCCAAACTCAGTGAGGATGAGGAGTTGCCTCACATCTTATTACAACTAAAGCAAAACTTGACTATTTTCTTTAGGATGAACTTGCCTGGTTTTGTTCACAGCTCAGCTCCATTTTCAGGCATCATGATCCTGATTTTAAAGACAAAATATTTCTCAGCCTTGCTCCCCTGGAATTCTCTGTCCAGGTTATTTATTAGTGTTTTAAGAGAAACCTTCAACCTGTAAAACTGAAATTAAATCACTGCAATCTCTCCAAGCTGTGCTTTCTCCCAGTTTACAAAGGGCTGGACAAGGAATACCAAGAGATCAGTGGATTTTTTTTTTTCCCTTTTTTAACCTGGAGTAAAAAAAGCTGGAGAGATAAATGAAGATTTACCGATGGAAATGATAACTCATCCATTAACACAGACACGGAATCAAATCCAACTCAACACTTACATGGAATCAAATCCAACTACTCACAATGATTTTCCTCTTCTACTTGAGCCCAAGAAATCCATTAAGCCAGACATGGAGAGGATAATTTTTTAGGAGAGCAACACAACCTAGAGAAGGATTCTGAGGAGGCCTCCCCACATCTCCCAAGTGTTTACTCAAAATACCAGCACTGCCAGCACTGAGTCACTTGAAATTCTGCTCATGGTGAAAGACTTTTGGGCCAGCACAGAGCGTGGCAGCAAGCCCAAAACCCCTGGCAGCGCTTCTGTGCTTGTAGATGCCATTTTGGCAAGTGAAATTTGCCATTTCTGAGAAGTCCTGGTGCCTGGCCAGGCTGAGCAGAACGAAGCAGCTGTGCTGCACTCGCTGTTCCATCGTGTCACACATGGCCAGAGCCCTGCCCTGCCCTTCAGGGGACACATTCACCACTCCAAGCACTAAAAAAGGCCAAATTAGAACAAAACCCAACTGTTGAAAAGATTCTTATTTACAGGATTCGCTGTCATTCGCTTGGTTATGTACAGGACTCACTGACGCTGCATGTGTTGCATTGGAACCATTCTTAGCTACACATTATTCTGAAGAAATTGCAATAATATTGTATAAATCCACTTGAATACTTCATGTTTAACACAAAAAATCCTGAGTTTGGAGGTCCACCTCCAAGCCCTGCACAGACAACCCAACGATCCAACCACGTGCCTTCAAAATTAAATTTAAAAAAAAAAATCACTAAATTCAACATTTCTTCACATGATTTGCTGTTTCCAACACCCACTGTCCACAAGCTGAAAGTGTTCAACTTCACCTCAGCAATACCCAAATATTCTTGAAACAAGGGCACAACCACCAACCTACAACTGGCAGAGCAGCTACAACACACACACAGAGAAACGTGTGTTCATAACATCAGTATTTATTTCCATTTAAATTAATTTTATTCCAATTTCACTAAGTCAGACAGCTTGGAAGAAATCAGCCACAATTCTGCCTTTTCAAAGCCAAGACAAAATTCCCTTCTGCTGCCATGCTGTATCAAAACAGAAAGGGGAAAACAAATAAATTTGTTCTCAACCCTGGGGATTAGGAAAGGAATGTCCAAGGAAGCTGCAGCCACCGCAGTTATCACACCTTGAATAAAGTGTCCCTCTTCCAAATTCACCATTTCCATTTCTAACAGTAAATTTTACTGGTGGGCTGACCTTGCTTTCAGAACCAAGGGGAAAAACGTGATAAAATTTAACAGGATGAGAGTTAGAGGATTTTATCAGCTTCAAAAAGCTTCAGTCAACAAATTCAGAGTAACTTTGCCATTAGAGTTTCCACATACTTTACTCAGTGAAGTATTTAACCAGCGCCTCCTCACGTAAAACACGCTTTTTCTTGAAATTTGCTCTATATTCCCCTTTTCTTTCCCCTAATTTCCACCTCCTGTCTGAAACTCTAGTCCCCATTAAATCTAAATTAAGTGTATGTACATTGGCATCGAGCCACCAGTGCTGAACCATTCCCAGGAACAAATTTTTAGTTATAAAAAAGAAATATTAACAGAAAGCCAGGAAGCTTGGGATAAACCACAGCAGGGCCGAGGAACGTGCCCACTTTTCCTCCCCCAGGCAGCACATGGAAGTTGGATCGACACAGGAATATTTTATGATCACTTTGCCCCTACCTGGGGGAGGGGATGGGGAGGAAGGTTCTAGCAGGCAATGGAAAATATCCCATTAAAGGAGGGCCTGGCCAGCCAGGATCACACCAATTCCAGCCCAGTGCTTTTGGTGGATCTAAGCCACACTTATGGATTCTCCCAGAGAATTCCAGTGGCTCCTCCAGGTTTTAAAGTGAGGAGCAGGTTATGGTGTGTCGTGAAGGGATTTCCTCCCTGCTCCACTCCCCATTCCCTGGGTGCCTCCAAAGGCTGGATCCATGAGGTTCCACACAACAGCCCCTGGAGCTGCAGGCTGGAAAGCTGGGAAAGGAGAGGGGCTGAACAGGAGCCCAGGTGTGCCCTGGCAGCAGGCTGGCACCAGCCCTGGCACAGGACAGGGACTGTCCCCTGTGCTGGGCACGGCTGAGGCCACAGCTGGA
>NC_031780.1:1888974-1895616 GCF_001522545.3 Parus major
CAGGGAGGGTTGGAGTGCCCATCCCTGGAGGTGTCCCAGCAATTCCTGGATGTGGCACTCAGAGCTCCGGGCTGGGGACAAGGTGGGGACTGGGCACAGGCTGGTGACCCCAGAGCTCTTTTCCAATCTCAATAATCAAATCTGTGAAATCCCAGCTTCCCCAAACATTTCTAACCCCTCAGAGCTCTTGCAGCCCATCACCAGAGCAGCTCTTCCACTGTCCCTCCTTTCCCCACCCCAGGCCAGACCCCACTTTGTTCCCCTGATCCAATAATCCCACCAGACTCCTGCTGCATAAATGTAACCACAATGAAAAATTATCTCATTTACCCTCAAAATCGGGAGCAAAGCAAAGCCTTGAGCATCCCTAAAAGCACTTGCCTAGAAGTGGCTCCACTACTGGATACTCAAAAAAATTCATCACAGACAACTAAAGATACAAATGTAAAGCTGATTAGATAAATCACATTAAATATCTCTGCCAATACTCTTACTCAGAACTGATGCACTTAAACACAGAATTCAATCAGCCTTTGTTTAATTAAGTAAATTAATATTTGTAAGCAACTAAATTAAATTCACCTGAATTCCAGATTAGCTTTTCCACACACAAGTTTAATGTAATTTAATTAATCTATTTTAAAACATTAATTCCAAATAATTCTTCTGAGCAGTCCCTTGTAAACAAAGCTATTTACTGAAATATCTGATGGCTTTCCCGAGTCACGGGGCAGCATTCCAAAGTGGATAATCAAACCCATCCAATGCCTTGTTAACACGGGGAAACAGAAATGTTCTCCCTCATATTAATTAGCAAGGGTAAATATTATCTTTAAAAAAATCAAAACATATTCCAAAGCTCTGCTTGGAGTGTGGAATTGCACTGCTCTGGCTGCAGCAGCTGAGCTCTCTTGGATATTTCTCAGTGCTATTGATCAATGAAAAAACTTCCTTCAGATTCCAGCTTGCACTTTGGCAAATATTCCCTGCTGGTTGTGTGGGAAAAGCTGGAAAATGCCATTTCCCCCTGCCCAGCCCAAGAGCCTCAAACGTTCTTCCTCTTCTTCATTGCACTTTTCCTTTAAATCAATTAGAGGCAATTCTCAAATATAGAATTTCTGTTCCAAAAATCTTTATACAACCTCATTTGGAATCATGGAATTGTTTGGGTGGGAAGGGACATTGAGGATCATCCCATTCCAGCTCCCACTGTCCAGCCTGGCCTTGGACACTTCCAGGGATCCAGGGGCAGCCACAGCTTCTCTGGGAAATCCATCCCAGGGCCTCACCACCCTCATTCCTTCCCAATATCCCATCTCTCCATGCCCTCTGTCCGTGTAAAACCACTCCCCTCAAATTAATTTAGTTAATTAATTGAGCCAAACAGCTCATTTTTCTGGGTCAAAGGTCCTTTATCCTGCAAAAACTCTGATTTAGGGACACTTCTCAAGGTTTTCCAAAGCAGGTGAACACAAAGCCCAGGCCAGTGACAGGAATAAATCCAGCACAGGATTTATTCCAGGAGGAATTCTGGATTTACTCCACATCTCCAGGATGACAGAAACAACCTCAAACTGCAGAGGGATTATGGTATAAACATCATCCACCCTCTCCAGGGCAGATGCAGAGGACAAAGAACTCTTTAATTTGGTTTTTATTTAAATCCCTGGGGTCTCATCCCTGCAGGAAAACAGCCCAGAGGGGCACTGAGCTGCCTCTGGGCAAGGAATTATCCCAGATATCCTAATTTAACTCCACCTGGGAAGCAAACTGTGGAATCCCAGCAAAGCAGCACCCCAAGAACAGGACAGGAGTGGCCCTGTGAAGGTCTCCAGGAAGAAGAATCCCCCTCTGGAAGCTCCAAACCCCTGGCACAGCTGTGACCCCTCTGGAGCCGCTCCAAGGACACGACTGGGAATGTTGGGATAATTCCATACATGAAGTTATTGCCAGCAGTTACAAAGCTCAGGACACAACAATTCTCTTTTCAGTCTCTCTCTGTGACCTGCACCAATTTTCTAAGCCAGAGCCTGGCTTTTCCTCCATGATAAAATCACTTTGGTTGGCAGCTGGAACGGATCCTTCCCGCACTAATTCCCAATTCCCAAAAAACCCACACCAGTGCAAATGTAACAGAATAAAAAGCAACAATTGAAAAGTGTGCAGGGCTCACAGCACCATAAATCCAAGAGCCTCCTTTGAGCCCCAGCTCTCTGCAGCCCATCACAATGGGAATTAAAACTCATTTTAGGAGGAAAAGATCAGATTTACACTTCCTTCTTACTACCCAAAACTACAAAGGAGAATAATTTCTCTCAGCATCTGTTTGGCTGTCACCCTTATCCTCAATCCACCTTAAAAAAACAAGGAAAAACATTGTGTTTCAATTCAATTTCATAGTAAAACCACACAAAATTTCAGTTGAACAGCTTAGAAATGAGTGTAATAGTAGACAAGTAGCTTTGATTCAGCCAAAGATTGGGGGAAAGGTCCATTCTCCCAAAAAAATGGCAGAAGTATTTCCTATCTGGGAAAACCAGGAAACCAGCCACAACATTCTGGAGATGGATAGATCAAATAAATATCACTCACAGAGATATTATGGTGATGGACTCCAGTGCAAGTGGTAAAATTCAGACAGCAACCAAAAAAAAAGGAAACTGTAGCTCCAGGAATAAAGGAGCTGGAAACTTTCTGGAGTAGAAAACCTCCCAGGGAGGCAGAAATTCCCAAGTATTACCACAAAAGCTCCCATTATTATTGTTGGTTTATTGTTTTGCTTTCAGAAATATTGGCTTTTTTGGGGGGATTTTTTTTCATTCCACCTGGTACAAGGCGCTGTTTTGCTTGGATATCTTTTCCCAACTCTCCTAAACCTGGCACCAATCCCAACACAACACCCAAAAAATAATCCAGGAATGCCTTCCCTGCGCAGCTCTGGCACGAGGAATGGCAGTGGGTGGTCACAAAAAGCAGGAATTCCAGCCCAAATTCCCTGTGGATGTTGTACAAACCCTGCTGCCCCGTGCCAGCCCCCTCTGGCACAGCCTGGATGGAATTCTTCCCGAGGGAGCTGGGCAGGAAATGTTCACACGCGTCCCAGCTCCGCTTTCAGGTGCTCGCACACACCCAGAGGCCTGAATTCAATTTACAGCCATTTAATCCCATTGAACTCCAGCAGCCCACCCCCGGGGAAGCAGCTAAATGCTTGCAGATTCCAGGCTTTAAGGCAAAAGCTGGAATTTTGTATCCTGGTGGGATTATTCCGGACAGGGATCATTCACACCAGGCACAATTTGTAGGGTTTGATGAAAAGCAGCAAATGTGAGAGCAGACCTGCCCAGACAGCACATTCTGTCCCGTTGTTTTCAGCCACTAGATGGAGGATTTTTATTGGGAATAGCTCCAAAAATCCCGCAAGGGTTTCCAGGGGAGGTTTAGGTTTTGGATATCAGGAAAGGTTCTTCCCCCAGAGGGCCTGGGCACCGCTCCCAGGGGTGCACAGGGTGGGATTTTGGGAATGTCCTGGACTGGATGATCCCTGTGGGTCCCTTCCAACTCAGGGCATCCCATTATTCCAGGAAATTCAAAAAACAAACTTCCAAGATTAGTTTCATCCGCTTTCCACTATCCCAGGCTGCTCCAAGCCCCGTCCAGCCTGGCCTTGGGCATTTCCAGGGATGGAGCAGCCACAGCTTCTCTGGGCACCTGTGCCAGGGCTCTCCACTCTCAAAGGAGGAATTCATTCCCAATATCCCACCTAACCCTGCCCTCTTTCAGCTTGGGGCCATTCCCTCCCGGCCTGGCAGCTTACCTTTAGCAATGAAAGAGAACAATAATAATTTATATTTTTTTCTCCTTTCTTTCCTATTTTTTTCCTAATACATGCTAGTCCTCAAAACACTGGAAAAAGTTTCTGATCCAGCAATTCCAGAGGAGACAAGGACAACCCCCAGTGTTGGCACAGGCTGCTGCTACTACAAAAAAAGCAGGAAAGCCAACATCAAATACAACCTGCTCGCTCCAAAGTCTTCTAATGGATTTTCCTGCTGTAGGCACCAAGGCAAAGAAACCATTCCAGCTGCCAAACCAGACCTTTGTAACAGAGAGATAGCAGGATTTTCAAATTCTTACCAAGAAATATTAATGAAAATAAACTGAAGAGCATCGTTTTGGTAGGGAAACATGGACTGATCAATTCTTCAAAATCTGAATTATTTTCATAGGATTACTGAGGATGGAAAAGAGCTCTGGGGTCACCAGCCTGTGCCCAGTCCCCACCTTGTCCCCAGCCCGGAGCTCTGAGTGCCACATCCAGGAATTGCTGGGACACCTCCAGGGATGGGCACTCCAACCCTCCCTGAGCACTTCCAATTCCTGATCCCCCTTTCCATGGGGAAATTCCTGCTGCTGTCCACCCTGAGCCTCCCCTGGCCCAGCCTGAGGCCGTTCCCTCTCCTCCTGTCCCTGTTCCCTGGGAGCACAGCCTGGCCCACCCACCTTGCCTCCAAATTTTGAATTTTCATTTACACCACCTGCTCCTGGCTTAGCAGCTCCCCTCCCTGCAGTCAAAACAAAAATCCCAACTAAATTCAGCTTTAAATTCCCCAAACCTTAAATTCAGAGGTGTAGAAGATCCATTTATACCTGAGGAGCAGGGATGGAAAGGGGAACTCCCCAGCTGCCATCAATTCCCTCCACTCCTCCCCATGATAAAACCCAGATTTTCAGAGGCTGGAACTGAATATATTTTTCCCTTTAAGTGCTCAAAGTCAGGGGTTACAAACAGGAAGCAACATAAAATGATTCTGTTCAACAGACAACACCACAAATTATTTTATTTCAAGTCCCACATACCAAGGGTGTGATGAAGGTTAAACCTTTTGTATATTTTTCCATCTAACTGGTTGCAAAATTCACTATTTTCCAGCACCTTTAAAAACCTAAACCTGCAAGGAAATAAGTGGTTTATGTGACTGTGAAGACATTTTATTCCTTTTATTTTACTTGGGGAAAAAAAAAATAAAATAAAAAATAAATAAAAAATTATGATGATTAGCCCTTCACAAAGAGTATGGATAAAAGGGAAAATAAGATTATTTCAATTGTTAATAACTAAAGATCACATTTCAAATTAAAGGAAATCAACCTGTGACCAAAATTTTATTGGCAGAGTTCTGCATACAAAGACACTTTGTGGCTCTAATTCCAACCACTGGCTTTGCTCTGTCTCCTCCTACAAGTGGTTCAACCCCAGCAATTCCAAATTCAAGGTTCCTTCAAGGAAAGAGATGAAAACTGGCAAAACAATGGAAAACCCTGGAATTCTGACAAAACAAATCCATGTGTTGTTCCTGCACCTACAAATCTTTACAAGTTATGGGGAAAGCTCATGAGAAAAGCCAGAGGGAAACTCAAGTCCTTGCAAACAGGAGCCTGGAATTCCCTGGGACACCACAACCCCTTCCCAAGCCAAGGTAAATCCAGAATCAGAAGCTCTGAGCTGCTACTAAAAGCTCATTTTTCCTCACCTGATCACCCAAAATTCCAGAAAAGGGATGTTAAAGCCAGCACAGGCAGGAAAGGAGCCTTTTCCAAACTTATTTATTGGAGCAGGTGCCTCTGGAAGCTGCCCAGCTGTGAGCATTGCTAATTAGCACCACGCCCTTAATGGTTTTATTCAATTCTTCTGGATGTTATTAATCAATTAATCCTTTAAGAGAATCTTAATAATTAACACCTGTTCAAGAGCCACACAACTTTCACATGGCTGAGTGATTCAGACAAAAACACCCAGCTGTAGAAAAGATGATGAAACTGAAAAAAAACCAAAGTTATAAAATGTTTTTGTCCTCTGGAGAAGATGGAATGTTTCCCAAATCCAACTTCCATCTTTTTATTCTTTCAATAAATTAATTAATCATTCTCCCTAACATCTATGAATGAAAATGGAACTGCTTCCATTTAATGATGGGAAAAACTGCTCAGGGTTTCAGAATCAAAGTCTTGATATTCTGGTGCATTTCTATAAACAACTATTTAATATATATATAATTGCATATATAAATACTTCATAACAGAGAAAACCCTCCATTTCAAGATCCACTATTACGAAATTCAAACACTTTTTTGTTTGATATTTTAAAATCTTGGCTGAAATATTTTAAGTTATACAAATGTCATGTTTGCCTCTTGAAATCTTGGTATCGACAGGGCACCACACCTCAGGTAACCTCACAGAGAAGGCAAGAAAAGTACCAAAAACCACTCCAAAATACCATTTTGAAGCTGCTTCCACCAAAGCAATCTCTCAGTTGTTAATAACCCTTGTTTACTTCAAAAAATCTTCCCTGGAGAGCTCCAAAAATAAACTGATCCATAAACTATCCGTGCCATAGCAGGATAAAATTACTATATTTGGTGAAGCACACAACTTGCCACTGTGGATGGATTTAAAAATAAAACAAAAAAAAAAAAAAAAAAAAGAGGGAGGAAAAAAAAATCTGCTACACATGAATTGAAAGTAAGGTGAAAGGGTTACCGAGTCTGTTGAGAGAATCCTGGAACCATTTTGGTGGGAAGGGACTTTAAATCTCATCTCGTTCCACCTCCTGCCCTGGGCAGGGACACCTTCCACTATCC
>NC_031780.1:1895716-1964452 GCF_001522545.3 Parus major
TATATTTGGTGAAGCACACAACTTGCCACTGTGGATGGATTAAAAAATAAAACAAAAAAAAAAAAAAAAAAGAGGGGGAAGAAAAAAAAGGAAGCAACACTTGAATTGCAAGTAAGGGCAAAGGGATACCGAGTGTGTTGAGAGAATCCTGGAACCATTTTGGTGGGAAGGGACTTTAAATCTCATCTCGTTCCACCTCCTGCCCTGGGCAGGGACACCTTCCACTATCCCAGGAAGCTCCAAGCCCTGTCCAGCCTGGCCTGGGACATTTCCAGGGATGGGGCAGCTCCAGGGAAACCTGTGCCAGAGCCTCAGCACCCGCACAGGGAAGAACTCCTTCTCAATATCCCATTTAAACCGCTCTCTGTCAAGCAGCTGGCTGGTATGAAGAGGACAGCAAACACCAGTCCCGACAGGGATGTGCAAAGCCCTGGGGGCACTCCATGACCGCACTGGGGGATGTTCCCTGGCCGTGCCCTGCTGCAGCAGGGCAGGGGATGGAGGAGCGCTCCCAGCCCAGCAGCTGCAGCGCCCGGCTCCCAACACATCCCGGGGGCGCAGCGGGACACCGAGCCCAGCTCTGGCGAGCCCAGCTCGGGGGTAACCCCTGAAATGGAGCGGGGAAGAGCCAAACCTTTGGCTGGAAGGGACCTTAAAGCTCATCCCTGCCATGGGCAGGGACACCTTCCGCTGTCCCAGGCTGCTCCAAGCCCCGTCCAGCCTGGCCTTGGGCACTTCCAGGGATCCAGGGGCAGCCACAGCTTCTCTGGGCACCTGTGCCAGGGCCTCAGCTCCCTCACAGGGAGGAATTTCTCCCCGATATCGAATCACGGGCGACCCCCATAAGAGCGATGGGGGGAGGCGGAGAGGGGCGCGCGGCCCCCCCGCCTCGGCCGCTCCCTCCCCGCCGGCTCGCGGCCCGGGGAGCCCAGCGGGAGCGCGGTGTGTGCTCGGTGTCCCCGTGCGGGGCCGTGCGGGCGGCCGGGGGTGGCCGCGTAGCGGAGGCTCCCGCCCGCGGGGCGCCGCGTTACCGTGTGAGGCGGGCGCCGAGTTCTCGTGGTGTTTTGTGCGGCGGCTGCGATAATGGCGTCCTTCCTCGCGAGAGATCCGGCCCGGGGCCCCGCGCCGCGCACGCGCCGCGCCCGCGCGCGCGATGCCCCCGCCCTTCCCCGCCGAGGCGCCGCAGCGGGGACCGGACTACGAGTCCCAGAGGGCAACGCGCGCGCCCCCGCAGGAGCACGCCGGGACCTGTAGTACGCGCGGGTGGCGCGGGGCGTGCCGGGAAGTGTAGTCAGGGAATGGCGGAATCACAGCATCTCGGGATCGTTGAAGGTGGAAAAGAGCTCCAGGATCACCGAGTCCCATCTGTGACCGATCCCCACCTTGCCCCCAACCCGGAGCTCTGAGTGCCACATCCAGGAATTGCTGGGACACCTCCAGGGATGGGCACTCCAACCCTCCCTGGGCACTTCCAATTCCTGATCCCCCTTTCCATGGGGAAATTCCTGCTGCTGTCCACCCTGAGCCTCCCCTGGCCCAGCCTGAGGCCTGAGCTCTCCTCCTGTCCCTGTTCCCCCCGGCTGTCCCCTCCTGGCAGGGAGCTGTGCAGAGCCAGAAACTTCCCCTGAGCCTCCTTTGCTCCAGGCTGAGCCCCTTCCCAGCTCCCTCAGGAATTCTCCAGCCCCTTCCCAGCTCCCTCAGGAATTCTCCAGCCCTTCCCAGCTCCATTCCCTTCCCTGGATATGCTCCAGCCCCTCTATGTCCACAGCACTCAGCCAGCAGAGCTGTCAGCCGGCAGATTTAACGTGGATCTGAACCTCCAGAGTCACTCACACTTTTCCCATCCCCTACTCCTTTCTCTCCTCCTTCCATCAGCTTTCCCCCGCTCCGACAGCTCCTGGGTGCTGAGCTGGGACGAGCTGGATTGTCACTGTCTGCTAAGGAGAGAAATGTCACCGTGCCCAGAGCATAGCCGAGCACAGGCAGCAAGTGGAAATTTGCTAAATTAGCTCATCAGCCTCGCTCTTCTGTCACTTGTGCTCCAGCGTGTGCTGTGAGAACAGGAAGGCTGGGCGAAGGTGGGGAACGCACCGTGAACCTTCTGGAGATGTTAAAAATATACAAAAAGCCCCCAGAAAGGAAGCACGGAGGAAGTGTACGCAAACGGCTCTGAAAGAGGACGAAGATTAAATGATTTTATGTCTTTATATAGAACAGTGTTGCCCAATAAAGACCAACCACACTTCACTTTTCAGCTTCACCGTAGCCAGCAGCGACTTCCAGGCTTCTGCATTAAACTATTCCTTAAATAAGATAAAAATTCCTAAATAAGGTGTTTAACAGGGTTCTCCAGTGCCGTGTCACGCAGCTGAATCCAGCTCTAAGTGTTTCTCCGGACACCTGCAGGCCTGGTGTGTTAGGAAATTGCTCCCTCATGCAGGTTTGGAAGTGCTCAGCTGAGCCTGTTGATTTATTTACCATGTTCTCCCCCGTCACAAGCAGATTAGGCAGTTCAAAGGTTAAACTACTTAGAATCTGACTTTTCACGCCGGATTATTTCACGCTTTGCTGCAGGGATTTGCCCTGTAACAGTTTTGCTAGAGAGTTTCTGCAGGACTCAAGCAATCGCTGGTCCCAGCTGGAAAAACAGAGATACAAAATATCCATGTTCCAATGTTCAGAGCTGCGGCTCAAAGCTTTTGCCATCCTAAAACAGCCCAAAGTAAAAGCTGTGCTGTTTTCTCATATTTTCATAGTACTGCCATCCCAAAGATTATTGACTCTTTTTGCTGGAGGTGTGAGTTGTTTCTCCTCTGGAGAGCCATGAATCGTTTTCCAACACAAACACAAAAACTGTCATTGTCATAAACCACTTGTAGTATTTACCCAAAGTTAATTTATCTCAAATTAACTGCAGGAAATACTGGCGGGATCCAGTTGATGTTTGTGACTCTGATCAGAGATAACAGCAGAATAAACAAATAAAGCAATTTATCCCTGAGGGAGCCTGCAGCACCTCCTCCTGCCAGTCTGCTCTGATCCAGCAGATGAGAATCCACAATCACCTCACTCCTTGGAAGAGTTTTCCCCCTTTACCAGAGCAACAAGTTTGGATTTTTTCCCAAATCAGGAGGCATTTCTTTTTAAAATTATGGATGACACCAATAAATCATGGAAAGACTCCTTTATCATGGTTTATCTCGTGTTTATTTGAGACTGCACAGCCAGAAATGACAAACACTTCATGCAGCACAAAGTCTGACTGAAAATGCTGGGAAACAGCAGGAGGAAAAGGATCTTTCTGTTAAATCTGAGGGCCCAGATTTGGCTTTTAGTCTTTGATTCCCAGTACCAATGAGTGACTGACCAAAGGGTAATTGATTCCTGCTCTTCAGGTGCTGCCAAAACTGAGCTCCCGTGACTATTTCTGCAATAATTGAATGAAATTCAGTGTAATCCCCATTTAGTGAATGAAGGCTTTGCTTTATCCTGGGATAAGTCTGCCTATGAGCAAAGGCCAAGAAGAACTTGATACATGGGAAGGTTTATTCTGATTTAAAACACGATAATTTTCTCAAGTGCCCATATCAAATCCATTCTTAATTTCCTGTCCTCATATAAAAGCAACTGAGAACTTCAGGCTGCTAATATGTAATTTAATTTTTTTAATTTTACAGGAGAAAATTGCCCTGTTAGTCTGTTATCCCAAATAAAACAAGGCATTTCTTTGTTGTTTTATTTCCTCACATTTTCATGCTCTTTTTTTTTTTTTTCTTTACCCATTATCTTGCATTTTATATCTGTGCTTTGCCTTATGATGAGGAATAATTTGCTTCCAGGAAGTATCCTGCTTATTTCACCCTGGTCTCAGCATTCATTTACTATTGTTTTCTGAGGAAGTTGCTGCTTTCACGTGTTTTGTGGATCAGGAGAGATTGGGATCTCATTCATTGGTTTCCTTTTTTTATTTTTTCATTAGGGAAAAAAAAAACCAACTTCCTGTAGCATCAAAGGTAAAAAATTAACACAGTGTGCACACAATCTTGCAGCTGTAGCAGGAAAATAAAGGTTGCTAAACAAAGCTTTTGTTTAAACATGTGACAGACATCCATAATTATCCTCAGTGCTGAGCATGAGGACACAGGGGAAGAGGGATGGGGAAGATGTGAGCAGGGCACAGAAGTCACTCCAGAGTATTTGCTGGAAGAATAATTTTGTTTCCTAAGGATAAAATCCTCAATTACATCCAAGTGAAAAGAGTACTTGAAGCTCCCCTGCTTATTAACTTCTTTCTGTTTGGGTTTATGCATTTTCTCTAGAATATCTCTTGTAACTGGAGAGAGAAACAAACCCAGTCTTAAGAGCACAGCCTGTCCTATATTATGGCAGTGATGCTTAAGTAAAAGTTACATAAAACACCTCTTTAACCAAGAGAATATTGATATTAATTCTAAATGTGCTGTAGCAGCATATAAGGAGAAGCTCATCATTTTAATTTTTGGAGGCAATCCCCTCAGAATTGTTCTGTGATTCTAACAGAAAACAGGGCAGCATCAGGTGGGTTTTGCTCCTGGATGTACTTCAGCTACCTCCATCAATACTCTGATCTCATTCTGGTTTCTGCTGAGTAAATTCCATTTTATTCAATGAAAATACTCCTAATTTTCATGAACAGGGAAGGCCCTGAATCCCCTCAGCAGAGAGAAAAACATTGTGACACGTTTGGCCATCTGTCTGGTCCAAGTCCATGGTCACGTAGGGTCATTTCTGCCAGTCTGAGGAACAAGGTGAGAAGGGTCAGGTGGGATCTCAGTGTTCTCTCACTTATTTACAGACTCTTCCATCTCCCTGGACACATGATGGAAAAAAAAAAAATAAAATGATGTGAGGCTCCTTCCCTTCTGAGAAATGTGCCCCTGATTTATTTACCACGAGCCCTGTGTTTATATTTTGCCTGGCTGGGATCTTCCAGGGTCACTCACAGCTTCTTCTCTGCCCCTTTTGCTTCCCCTACACAGCTGAGATTTGCCCAGCTCTGGTCAGCTTTGCCCAAGACTGTGTTTATTTGGAGAGTTACCATTATCATCTGAATAATTTTGGGGGATTATCAAAGCCTGAAGGAGATTCAGCTCACCTACAGATTTTAGAGGATTTTATCCTTCTATGATTGTAAGCAGAATCTGACCATCTCCTCATTCTGGACACGCATCCATTTTGACACATCCAAAATTATTTGTAACTCAAAGGTTTCGGGTGTGAGAGGTGAAACAAAGTGAGATGTCCAGGGGTGGCCAGGGTGACAGAATGACCTGAGCAGGTTTCCACACAGCTCCACGTGGCAGAGGCAGGAGGGCAGGGCTGCCCTTTGTGGCACTCCGGGCAATCCAGGTCAACTGGAACCTCATCCAGAGCAACAGAGGCAAATTCCAACCCCTTGGGATGGTGAAATCCTTCATTTCCCTACAACCTGGGCACTGCAAAGCCCTGGAGACAGCTTTTCTCCTATTCCAGGTGTTCCCAAGTAGATCCTGGAGTGCAACTGACAGAGATGAAGGTCCATGGGCTGTACCAGACAGAGCTTTCCAGCACATTTCAGGAATTCCCCCTGCTTGGCAATCATGGAGACAAATCTGGAATGTTCTGTCCTGTTTGGGGACCCTGATGTAAGAGAGAGAATGAAAAAGCAGAGGTGAATGAAAAAGCAGAGGTGAATGAAGTGTCCCAGCAAAGTGTGGACACCAAAAAAAAAAGCTTCTATCAAGTAAAATCTGCCATAGGAAATGTGAGCCAATCCTCAGGGAAATGAGGGGCAAAGCCACCCAGGGGTGACCTGGCTCCTGGGGGGAACCTGCACTAAGTGACATTTTTAGTCACTCCAAAGAAGTTTCCACTCCTCAGCAGCAAATTTCCCAGGCAGTTTCCCATAACTTGACTGATTGTCCTGCCAATTAGACAATAATTAGGTGAGGAAAATGTTCATTATTCAATACTTCTATGATATCTAATTACAGTAAAGCTGTAACATTGTATTTTTTTGTTGAATTACTGGGTTTGACTTAAAACCAAGGCAACACTAGGGCAGGAACAGCCTTCCAAGCAGGATGCCTGGGCATCAGGTTCCTTGGACACACCACAGTGAGGAGGTGATTTTCCCTCTGCAAGTAACACAATTAATGTCAAAAACAGTAATATAAAAATAACTAAATACTGACAACGCTCCTGTAGGAAAAAAAACCCCAATTATTGTTCCTCTCTGCTCAGTCTGGAGGCACCGACAGCAAAAGTCAGATGGGTGACAGCAAGAAAATTCTTAATTTTCACTTGTTTAATTTCTGTGAAGAAAAATAAGCCCACTTTCATTGTGTACAGTCACACTCCTCACCCACATTACCCAGTTGTGAAGAACAGTTGATGTTTCAGTTCCTTGGGCAGAACTCAGAGCTGACAATTCAGGCAGTGCTGGCAGCTCAGGGAATAAATGACAAGCAGTAAGGAAGACTCTGCTAAACAGGAGGGGTTGGAATAATAAATAGCACAGCTCAGCTGGCCACTTCAGGTTGCCAAAGAGGATTCCCTGAGCCCTGCCCTACCACCCTGTGTGATGAGAGATGGCAGGCAAATGTTTCATGAAAACATCACCAGGAAGTTTCTAATCCAAAACACCAGTATGTTAAAAATAAATAAATAAAGAAATCCCCAGAGAACACAAATCAAAACCATTGAAAAATATTTCACATAATTTATGAATTAAGAAAAGAGTAGGGTTTAATGGCAGAATGCTAATACTCTTATCGTTATCACTTCTTGCTCTGTCATTGACGGATTCTGGAGCTTTTTAAGTATACCCACTTTATATACTTAGTGGAGAAAAGGAATCACATGTGTTTTGTAAATACTTCCATTTTTCTGTGAGCCTGAGGGATTTTTAAAATTAAGTTTAATGACCCCGATAATCCTCACCTGCAGCCTCCACCACCACAATGGGGCAGGAGCCCATTTAAGCCTCAGCTCTGGTGCTGGGACTCTTAGCTTCTGGTTTGTCTCCATTTTTGTCCTCAGGAAGGACTTAGGAAGCCTCATTTTATTCCTTCCTGTGCTCCTGGGTTGGACCTTGGCTCTGGTTTGTCATTCAGAGGGGCTGGGAATGCTAGGGGACTCTTTGGGTCAGGCACTGCTGTGCTGGGTTATCCTTGATTCCCTGTCCTTGGAAAGAATAATTCTATCTTCAATGGTTCCCCATCTTTATTCCCATTTAGCTGGTAGTTGTCTGAAATATTGGGGAATTTTTATAGGAATAATTCCTTTCCTCTGTTTCTGTGCTTGGCCTGAAAAACTGCAGCTCTGCCTTGGATGCATTTGTGCTATTGGTGTGGATTGTTTCAGAGGAAGAGCAAACATTCCCAAAGAAAATGGAAGTGTGGGATTTCCAGACAGGATTTTCACATAAAGCAACAAAGTTACTGGAAGTGCCCCTAGAAACAGTAGGAGAGTAACATTCTTGCTTTTATCTCTGAGAAATATGGGTCAGGAAAACATCTCCCTCTGCGCTGTCCCAAATAAAAATTTCAGCTGAGTTCAAGTATGACCAGAGGAGTAATTATGGGTCATTATGTTACTCTTTTTAGTCTGTATAAAATTTTGATTTTGTAACAAAATTTGTTGTTTGCATCCGTTGTTCTGCAGCTCCTCACCTGGAGGCTGCAATGCTCCTGCAGTTAAATAGCTAAAGTAGCTAAAATGTTTCATTTTCTGGGCCCAGCTTTGCATAGCTGCTGGATTTTGGGAATTCCTCAGTTTGAGCACCAGCTCGGGGCATTTCAGCTGTTCCTGACAGCACCTTTTGGCTATCAGTGTTCAAATACACAACTATTCAAATTCACAGCACCGAGGAGTGATAAGAACCCTTTCCTTGCATACCAAAGAGGAGTTTTCTGGAACCATTCCTATTCCTGGAACCAGATGAGGGGGGAAAAGAACCTCTGGGGAGCACATGTAGAATAATCATCAACCAGCCAGCCTCTGGAGAGACTGGAGAGCTAACGGAGAAGACAGTGCAGGGACAGGTTGAAAATTAACTCCTGGGTTGGCTCCACCTCTTAACCAGCAAAGGGTGCTCTCAGAATTATTTATAAAGAAGCCTGGTGACCCCTCGGTGGAGCTGTGTAGCCGTATGATTTTTTATTCTGTGTCATGTTGGGTTGTTAGGCTGTGGGAGGCTCTGCCGAGGGAGCAGGGAAGGTTTGGAGTGGCCGGTGGCAGCGATGAATGGGCTGAAGGTGACAGCCCTGGGGAGTCTCTCCAAGCAGCTGAGAAGTCTCCGGGCTGTGCCAGCACGGCCATGCAGCCTGGCTGCCTGCTCCAGGAAAAACACCAGGAATGCCTCCTGTAAGTCACTTCATCTCATCCCAATCGGTGAAAAATGGGAGATGCTGGGGTTGGGAAATGAGCTGGTGTGGTTGAATGTTGTTCTTATTTATTAGGGAATTATAAAGGGGGATTTGGGGATGTGGCTGAAAGACTGAAGAAAAAAGAGTGGATAGAATGAAAGAAATTAAAATACTCTGTGGAATTTCAGGGCTCCACCTTGTTCTTTATTTCTGCTGTCAGTGGCACCAGATTTTGTGTGACTCCAACCTGTGACAAAAAGCAATAAGTACTTGAGAGGCTTGGCTGCCTTCACTGAAAACTGTGTTCATGAGCATAATTCAAAACACATTTAGCACAAATTGATTCTGACTTGGAATTTCATAGCCACTGCAATGTTTGATTTGGAAAATGAGGCCTAGAACAAGCCATAAACCCTTTCAAATATGCTGTACAGACCTCCAATAAATCACTTTGAGGTGCAAGATACTCCTGGAGGATTTTAAAGATTTAGTTATTTAAAATACTGATTAACTTACTTTCAGATAAGATGGGGCCAGCCAGAGATTGTCTACTCACTGCTGTGCAGATAATGTCAGCTGGAGAATAGTAGAAAGTATTTCTTTATAGCTAGAAAAACCTTTTGTTTCTTATTTTTTCCTCTGTAAATTTATTCAGCATAATAACTTCTCCCAAAGAACAGAGCCAGGTTCCTCCAGGAACATTGTTACCCAGGGAAAGAGGGGATCCCATTCCAAGAAGAGATCAGACCACTCTGTTCCATCCAAGGACCACTGCTGATTGAATGAGCCACAACTGGTATCTATTTTCACTCACATTCCTCTTTTCAATTTAAGACATACTTTCTTAAGTAATTAATTCCTTCAGTCTTTTTCTTCTCTGCACCATTCATGCAGGAAATGCCAAAACAAACTGATTTGGGAAAACCCTGTCTTTGGAATGGCTGTTTTTGGCTGGCAGGGAGTGGACAGGAGCTCTGAGTGAGGCAGCCTGGGGGTTACTCCACAGTTACTTACATCAGGCTTAAACAACTCAAAGGCTGACAATTTCTGGAGCTTTTTGATTCCCCTTGTGACTCTGCAAGGACAAAGGGCTTTTCCTGCACTGAAACATTGGGGAGAATTGTGGCATGGATGTCAAAATTCCCAGTGGTGTGGAGGACCAGGGAGTATCTGTGCCAAGCTCTGAGGTATCTTGTAATGATGCATGGAGGTTTCAGACACTCATTCTGTAGACTAATTGCTGGAAATGCTCTCCATGGGGGTTTTTAAGCCTAATTTAATAATTATTACCAGAGCAGGCCTGAATGGCTTTTTCCTTTCTTGCCCTTTTAGAAGTGCTTACAAGAAAAGCAGAATCCTTCAAGTTTTGGGGTTTTTTTTCCAAAGGACTGTACAAGTCCTGTAGAGCCACGCAATCCAGGTGTGCCATCTCCAGGCCTGCACATACAACTGCAGTGCTTCCCCAAATTGTCCAGGAGTTCTCTTCCAAGCCCTTTCCATGCTAAGTTCCTAAGCCTGCATGCATAATTTCAGCAAATGTTTTTTATACAGGAGAAGATAAAGCCTCTGTTTGCTTTACCTCGCCAGCTGGAATTACCTCCCCCTTATCTGGGCTCAGCCACTGCCTCCTCAGCCAGGCTCCTATCTCAGCCAAACACTGTGGAGGCAGAGGAGAGCTCAGCATTTCCCAATCTGCTGTCGAGCTGGGAGCAGCCTGTCAGCTACATCTGTTTGATAAAAAGCTCTGGGCTGTTTATCAATAAACTGGCCTAAATCACAGCCCGCATCTGACATCAATTCAGCAGAATTTTCAGCACCTTGTCACCATGGGCCTGAGCCAACCAGCGCTGTTATCCTCCAAAATCTTGATTCAGACCAAAAAAAAAAGCTTCAAGGAAATCAACCTATCTTGGATTTCCTCTGCAGTACTCAGTCCCAGTGGCTGAAGCAGAGCTGTGGTCCTTTGAAGTTTAAAATGGCTTTTTACTGAATTTCAGCAACATGTATATTTTATTTTCTCATTCAGAACGTGTTGCTATGGCAAACAGAGCCTCATTTCCTTCCTCTGGGTGGGGTTTCTCACCTCTCCCCACCACACTGTCTGCCCCGGCTTATTTGTAAAGAAATCAAAGCACTTGATTCAACAGGTATTTTTCTTTTCAAAGATTAAAACCTTTGTTTTCATCTGGATCTTGATTCCCACCCTGAAGCTTTTGATGCTTGCATCAATCCTAAATGGACTTTTTAAGAGCTACTTCAAAAGCTGCAATTAATTATAGAAAATTATCCCAGAGATTGGGACTATTTGGGTGGCTCTATATATCTGGGCAAAGTGGGAAAAAAAAAAAACAAAAGGCAAATGTAAGAAGCCCCCAAACATTCTAAAATTAAGTGGAGCATCACTGTGTCTGATGGGGAATTTTTTTAAAAAATCAAATCAGGCACAGATTAAGTCTGTTTGTGGCAGATCCTTTTTTGCAGGTGGTTCACATCTTGGTTATGCTTTTTGTATGTCAAAATCCGGTTTAACTGCTCTGACAGTACCAGAGATGGGTGTGTGACAAAGGCAAGCACCAACCCAGGCCCTTCCTCAGTGAGCAAAGCGTGCAAACTGCATGCTTAGTTCTAAATGTCACCTTTTTAAAAATTAGCTTTGGTCATTTAAAAGCTTGAAGGTGAGGTTTCTATTTCTCTTCCCACACACACTCTGCGTCGGTTGTGCTCTAACATACAGAAAAGGGATGGTTGTAATTTTCTGTGAGTTTCTATAATTCCAGAACCAGATGTAATTTCTAGGCTGCCCAAGGTTATCAGTTGTGTTTAGAGGACACATCCTGGGAGAATGGTGGAAGGATGGATGACAGTAATTTGTTGGTAGATGAGACGATTCCTCCAGTCTCTCTTGTTTATGCTGAATGTAAAACATCTGAAGCCCATCTGGGCTGTCCTGATGACCAGGACCTGCCTATGGTCCATCAGCAGCTTCAGCAAGACAGGTCTGTGCTAAAGAGTTGCCTAACCATGATCAATAGACAGTTAAACTGTGACTAAGCCTGACTGAATCATGATGTTTATGGGCAGCAGGTCTTTTCAGTTTCATTGATTATCTATCTTTCCAAGTTACAGGAAGCATTCTGTTGAGAATAGTAAATTAGCCATCCTAAAAAATGTTGGGAGTCAAACCAAAAATTCATTTTGCTTATAATTGAATCCTGCTGCACAAAAAAGACTCTGCAGGGAGGAAGTGAAATTTAAACCCAGTTTAACATCATGACATCACAAGCTGTTTGTACATCTCCTGATGATCTGTTTGTGATAGTGCAGCCACTCAAAGCAAATCGTCTGCCAGATTTCAACCTGCTGTTACTCAGCTCAGGAATACTTTAAACATGTTATACTGTAAATGCAATGGAAACTTCTTATACAGTGTTGGTAAACCAGGGAAAACATTTTTGTTGACTCTGGTTGACAATCTGGTCCTGTTTCCATTCCAGTAAAACATTCTCAATGCTAAGAAAGGTTCCTTGTGAAAATTCAAAAGTACTCATCCTAACAAGATTTAAAAATCCCAAAATATAAATGCAGATTTTCAAAACTATGATAAGAGATTAACTAAGAAATATGATAATACAGCAAGATGAAGGTCAGGAGCTGAGGGTGGTGTTCTGCTCCTGGCTGTCCAAGAGAACTGGCAAAAATTAGAACTCTTGCTTTATCTCTGTGTTTTCACTGACATGTTCAGCTTTTTGCAGGCTTTTCTTTTTTTATATATATTTTTTCCTTACTGGCAGCTGGAACAGAAGGCATGACAAAGGTTTTAACCAGTTTCATTGAGATTTTTTTTCCTCAGGCAGTGTCAGGTGAATATTGAGTTCAGTTGAGTTCACCCTTTCACCATCCAAGGTGGGACTATCTTGGCCTCCTGCCTTTGTGGCAGCCAAGAAAAGTAAACATAATATTAACTTTTTATAACTTTGCCAGATGTGGCTTGGAAAGGGGACCCTGCTGCACCAGGGCCACCCACTTCTGTGCATCTTCTGGTGTGAGGGAATAAATACTATTTTGGTGTGAGGGGATGCACTTTTGATGTGAGACACTTTTCAGAGTGAGGTGATGCACATTTGTTGTGGAGGGGTGAGCTTGATGTGACAGAATCCCTTTTAGTGTGAGGGAATAAATACTCTCTTGATATGAGGAGAAACTCCTTGGTGTGAGGGAATAAATACTATTTTTGTGCAAGAGAATGCACTTTTGATGTGAGGAGACACTCTTTGGGATGAGGTGATGCTCATTTGGTGTGAGGGGATGTACTTGATGCAAAGGAACCAGTTTTGGTGTCAGGGGAAAAAAAATACTCTTGATGTGAGGGAAAAGAGGAGAAACTCTTGATGTGAGGGAGTAAATACTACTTTGGTGTGAGAGGCCACTTTCTTGGGTGAGGCGATACTGTTTGGAGGGCATGTCCTCAGTGCGAAGGAACCCCTTTCGGTGTGAGGGGCCATACTTGGTGTGAGGGGACGCACTTTTGACAGGGGCCCAGGCACCGCCCTGAGCATGGGAAATGATGATCCCTACCCTGCACGGAGCTGCTGCCGCTGCTCCAGCGGTGTCACAGCAGAAGGAGCCGCCCAGAGCAGCCCCAGCCCGCCTCCGGGGCCATGGCGTGAGGGCCGTGCCGGAAGGGGCCGCGCCGGGCCGGGCCGGGCTGGGCGGTGGCTCCGCGATCTCCGCCGCGATGCTGCCGCTGCTCCGCCGTGCTTGGGCGGCTGCCGTCGCCTCCTCTTCCTCCTCCTCCTGCTCCTCACGGCGGGGCAGCCGCCGGTGCAGCCTCGGCGCCTGCTGCTCCTACCGCCTGCGAGACGCCCGTGAGTGCCGCTCTCCCTCAGCCCCCTCAGCCCGCCCCGCCTCAGTCCCGCCATCGCTCCCAGCTCCCCGCGCTGCCAAACTTTCTGTAGGAGCCGCAGGGACACCGAGCTCTGCCTGGCTTTGTCTTGAAAAATGACAAAATGTTCCTGAAACTTCAGGAAGTGGCAGTGTTTTAAACACAGGGAATGTTTTGCGCCGCCTTTGCCTGAGTTGACCTTATGGAGCTCCGTAAAGTTTGCTCACTGAGGGAAACCGCGGCGGGAGGGTGGGAAATTGTTCGGCCACTCCTCGTGTGAGTGGTTTGAAGGTTTAATATATTTTGATTCCTCGTTTAAAAGACCCTGAGCAATCATACCTAATGAAGTAGCCTGTAAAGTGATGCTCAAAGCATCATGATTTAGGGTTCAGCAGAGGGACAGGGCACCAAAAGCTCTATGTGGGTCACCAGGTGAACAGGTCCACGCAGGCAGCAGTTCTGGTTTTAAGAAGAATAAAGTCCTGTGGAAATCGTTCACGTACCTATCCTGCTTGTGCCAGTTTGAGGGGCCCAAGCTGCCCACAGAATTGCTGGGTTTGTGTTTTACAGGTGTGGCATCAGCGGGACCCATCTGCACAATGCAGTTCTGGGCAGGATTGGCGTGGCTGCTGCAGGAGCTCTGAACCCCCCTTTGTGGAGTAACCCCTGTGCTCGTGTTGCCTTCTAGTGAATGTTTTCCTTCCCAGTGGGAATTATCCCATGTCTGGAGCTCTCCCAGCTCAGCTGATAGTGCTGGAGTGCAGAAAAGGCTGGAAAAGAAAGCTGCCTTAAATTCTGGCAATGATAGGAAAACATTCTCTTTTTCTGGGAAATAAGGGATAAAGAAATAACAATTTCTTTGCAGAGCATTCTACAAAGGCTGAAAGGTACTGACATGGCTGTTCTAAGTCAAATTACTGCGCTTCCCTGTGTGGCTTGAGTCATGCAACTGGAATGTTTTATTTTTCTTTTGCTTTCCTGGGCACCAGCTGACTTGAATTAGCCTTTGGTGACACAGCACCTTCCCTTGCCAGAAAGTTCTGTGTCCTGCATCAGAGCCTGACTCTGCTCCTCACCTTGCAGTGCATCCGCTGTGGCAGAGCCCGCTGACAATTCCCGGAGGCACCCGCCAGTCTCCCATCAACATCCAGTGGAGGGACAGTGTTTATGATCCCTTCCTGAAGCCTCTGAAAATCAGCTATGACCCCACCACCTGTCTTCACATCTGGAACAATGGCTACTCCTTCCTGGTGGAGTTTGATGATTCTACTGATAGATCAAGTAAGCAAAAACTCAGGGGAAAAAAAATCTATTTAATGTCTAAGTTAATGCTAAGAGAGGAGAAATATTTGTGTGATGTAAGACCTGATGTTGAAAATTAATGTATGGTAAAAAAATCCTGGGTTTACAGTGGTGGGAATCATGATGAAGTAATTCTATACAGACTTCACATTTACAGTGTTTTTATCACCATGGGCATTGTGCACAAATCCCCCGCTGTATGTTGAAACTCCTTTCACAAGCCTCAGTGCCCTGTGTTGTAGGTTTTGTAATAAACTTTACCCACACAAGTCAATCTTCAGTCATTTATATGTGTACCTACTCAATTTGAAACCTGATTCCATCGCTGCTCTTTATTGAAGTAATCTGCCACTTATCTTTTGTGGTGTTAATAGAGATATTTAATGCACTTGAAATAATCAGCAGCCAAATGAGTTGCAGTTGGAAAGCACACACACTTATCTCTGTGGGGTTTTAGGGAATGAAATAACACTGAGCTCTGCCCTCAGGAGCAGGTGTGTGTGTGTGTCCCTGTTGTTTTAGGGGAAGCAGGAGTGCATGGAAAATCCAACCATGCACTCCAGCAATTTCATGGGAATAAACCTCTGACCTGAGCAGCTCAACCTTTTTAAAGGCTCAATAGAGTAAAAAAAAATTGACTTGAAATCAAGATATTGCTCCCAAATCCCAGATTTTCTGTCCACTGTTCCTTCTAAAAGCTGCCAAAGGATATTGCAGAATATGAAGATATTTCATAAGGGTGAGTGAGCTGGTAGCAATTGGTCAAGGCTGTTGTGAAGCACATGATTGCCCAGCTTGTCCTGCAGGGAAAAATTGAAAGACCCTGAGCAAGTTTGAACCTGTTGGATTGGAGTAATTTATGTTTAAAGTGGCTGCTCACCATGAGTGCTCCTGCAGCTTCCTGTGGGATTTAGCAATGCCCTCGGGGAGGAAGCCTCCAGCACACAAATAAACACTTTGTCTACACAACACCGATATTTCTGGCTGATGTTTGGAATGCAGCTGATAAAACAGTGCAGCAAAAACGGTGGTGGTAGAATGCAGGGAGCTTGTGTGATGTTTTGGGCTAGTTTTGTTTTTCTTATTTCTAGCTGTTCACTTGGAATATCCATTTCCAAGAGTGAATAATCCATTTCCAAGAGGGAATGTCTTTGCCTTTGCTCCTTTATGCACTGATGTCATGAAGAAGCCAAGTCCTGCCCCTCTGTTTCTCCAGCACAAAGTGCTGTTTTTTTCAGTGAGGTTGGGTTAGCAGAAAGACATCACTTGTTACCCCATGAGTGATTTTAATTTACTAACTTTAGATTTGCTTTGCTTTTCATTGAACAGCCTCTTGCTTTATAAACCATGCCCCACTATCTGTTGAGTGTTTAGTAGATAAGAGTTGGATTTTTTTCTTCAAGAATTGATGTAACAAAGGGAAATTGCCTGTAGGGGGTTGAGAAAGATGCAACATTTAATTGCATATGAGCAATTTTTGTGGCATAAAGGCAAGGCTGGAATCATCGGGCCTTTGAGTCTGGTGCTCACCTCTGAAAGATCTTACCTGCTTTGTCTGTAAGACTTTCCTTGAGGTAAATCTTTCCCTGTGAGCATTTGCTGCCTTTTCATCATCCTCATCTTCCTTAAATGAATTCAAGTTCATGAAGAGTAGGATGGCATCAAACAATCAGTGTCTGGGTGCCAAAATGACAGAGAAGCAACAGATAGTGAGGTGTTGCTGTATAACCCCCAGTTTCCAGGTGCCTGCCTCTCTCCTCCACCTTTCTCTCTTTACTCTTGCTATTTCTGGTTTTTCTCACTGCCAGCTTCTGTCTAACAATCATAGAAATCCAGAGAAGAAAGCTTGGGAACAAACAAAAGCACCACAGTTGAAAGAGAAGATGAGAAAGACACCCAGGATAGACAAAAATGCCTGAATCCTGAGATGGGGTTTGCAAGACTTGGGCTAAAGCTGAAGGTAGAGCAGGAGGAAGAAGAGGGTGAGGGGAAGGTATGTACAGCATGTGCTCTGTCTGTGTGTGGTGCCATCAGAAACGAGGCTGAAACAGGGCTAGAGCTGCAAGAAACAGCTGATGTGATTCTTGTCCTTTGAGCCCCTTAAACTTTTGTTTTGAAATTGTCAAGATTGTAATTTGAGAAGAAATGTTTCTGAAGGGACAGAAATTCCTGTTTGTTTCCTGTCACTTTCTGGTGGCACTACAGGAACCTGAGTCTCCATACGTGTGTCTGTGCCTAAAGTTACTCGTGAGGCAAATATTCAAGTGGCTGTGGTTATTAACACAAAGTTCACTTGTGGGTTTGCATCATCACATACTCAGGAGTGGATCGAGTGTGTTAGAGCACAGGAACTTCACTTCTGAGAGGCTTGGCTGTGTGATCCACATCTTTATCCCAGCCCTTCTCCAGCACAGAATCCCAGCATGGTTTGTGTGGGAAGGACCTTACAGCTCATCCCATTCCACCCCCTGCCATGGGCAGGGACACATTCCACTATCCCAGGGTGCTCCAAACCCTTTTCAGCCTGGCCTTGGACACTCCAGGGATGGGGAATTGTGATTTTCCAGTGATGGTCAGTGTTTCATTCGTGCCCAGAGCTCAGCGGCAGGGGATGAAATTAATTCAGTGTCACTTTGCACAGCCTGTTTTAATTTATTCCTTTATCACAGACAGGCCTGTCTGGTTAGGATTTCAAACCTGCTAGCTGGTTTTCAGGAAAAAAAAATAATACAAGAAAATCTCTTAATGCCTCTCATTGTTTTCTCCTTAGCATGGAAGTGATTAACTTATTTCTCAAAGCAGTGTTTGGATTAGGTTTGCTGTAAAACTTCCCCATGTCCTGCAGTTCAATAAATATCAGCAGATGCTGATGGTTTAGTGCTGGATGAACTCTTGGAAAAGCTCTTTTCCAACCTAAAGGATTCCCTGATTCCATAAGTGTTATTAGCCCTTGGGAAGTAATTAGGGTTTCTGATTTACAGATGCTCTGATACCATAATTAGCAAGATGACTTTGCAGGATGGTTTTGGTCCAGGTAGGAGGGAATGAGTGGAAGCAGAAAGCTGGGCATGGACTTCTTCATTCATGTGTTTGCAGGAGGATGGGAGGCCTTCTGAAATCAGGAGGACAGAAGTTTTACCTTTATTCATTGATGAAAAGGGCATTAAATCTTTCAGAAACTTGCCCAGTGGCAGACTGGCTGTTTAAATCCTTCATGAACAGTTTGTAGGCACAACAAAACATTTCAGTCTGACCTTTGCTTGTGCAGTCTGGAAGCTGTGCTGCAGCAGAATAAGATGTTTGGGTTTTAGTAGCTTGCAGATTGAACATTTGACTCAATGTACTGATTTGTCTGGAAATATTTGCTTTTTGAAGCCTTGTCATAAGAAATGTCAATATTTTTCACAGATCCTTGTAGGGATGTCATTGAATACATTTAATAGATGTGTCACTGCTGTGTCACCTGGTCAGGCAGTCCTGACACTCCTGCTCTGACAGAGGGGTGAGAATGTGAAACTCATCACTGTGACTGTGCCAAACTTAGTGTCAGCTGGGAAAATATTCCCTTGAGGGGAGATGCATGAGGAGACTCTTTAGCTCATCTCCAGTTTGATGCAGGGAAAACCAGGAATGTGTTTGCTTGAATAATTTGATCATGGCAAGGTGTAGATAGTTGAGTTGCTCCACCTGACACTTTTTCCTGGGCAAAATTTTTTCTTAGGATTTACTTGTCTGGCCAGTTCTAAATCATATTTATTAACATGTGTGTCTTGTTTTGTTTTGTAGTCATTGTTGGAGGCCCCTTGGAAAACCAGTACAGGCTAAAGCAGTTCCACTTCCACTGGGGAGCTATCAACGACTGGGGCTCAGAGCACACAGTTGACAGTAAATTTTACCCAGCAGAGGTACGAGATGAAATCCTGAGCAATGCAAATACTTATCTCAGATGTGTCTGTGAAAACTCCCAAACTGAGGAGTTGCAGTTTATTTTGAAGTGCTACACTTTATCTGCTGTTTTATTCTATAAAAATTCATCTTCACTGTGTTTTCTGGAGAAGAGCAGCCTGAAAATTGGACATTGGCACCATTACTGAAAATTAAAAACCACTTTGTTTATTGTTGCTAAATTGTTCAGAGAAACAAAGCATATATTAAGTACTCTTAAAAAACATCACTTTATTTTCTGTTTTTAACTGTTGAACAGTTTAAAAAAATTTACTACAATTCCAAAACTTTGATGTTTAAGTAACTGCTAAGAAAGAAAGTGTCAATAAAAAGGATGAAATTGGTGAAAATGTGAAACTGTGACAGTTTTGACCACAGTTCTTTGCCAAAGGAGGATTTGTCAAGCGCTGATGGGTTATTTTTAAGCAGGGTTTCTCTCCTGTTGGTGTGTTCATGGTGCTGCTGTCAGCTTGGCAAGATCCTCATTGACCAGGAGACTGACTAAGTTTTTGGGCTGGAGTATTTATTTTTCACACAAAACTCCTCAATGTATTGGCTGTCAGCAGTGCAGAGGAAGATTGTTATGTGCAGGAGGATGTTCCTCAGGAGGGCAGGGCGCTCTGCTCCTGGGAAGAGATGGAAGACTGAGCTTTGTGCCTTTGATCAGCGTTCCTGGAGGCAGACTCCCACAGACTAAATCCCTTTTATAGATGGGAAATGCAGTGGGTCTGTACTTTTGTTTAAAGCAAAAGACAAAAAAGGAAGGGAAGGACCATTATTTACCAGGAGCACTTTGTTCCTCATTTCTGTGGTTTCTGAGGCTACTCACTGCAGTGCCTCACCCTGCCAAGGAGTAAATGCAGCCAGGAGCAGAAGTCAGGTGTGGTGTCTGTGCCCTGTGCAGGGGTTGATTTCTCCCTCATTCCTCTTTCAGCTCCATTTGGTGCACTGGAATGCTGTGGAGTACCCGAATTTTGAGGAAGCTGTGATGGAAGGGAATGGCCTGGCTGTTATTGGAGTGTTCTTAAAGGTAATTTTGTTCTGTGGGACCAGCTGTCATGGGACCTTTCTATTTGCATTCTGTTCAAGCCAACTTAGGGCAGTTAAGGGAGGGCTGAGAGGGGATTCCATCAATCCATACAAATATTTTCAAGGGGTGTCAGAGGATGGTGCCAGGCTCTGGTCAACAGTGCCAGTGAACAAGATGAGGAGCAATGGTCAGAAATTAAAAAATGTTTCACCTCAAGTATGAAGAATTTGACACTGAGGGTGGAACAGCTATTCTGGGAGGATATGGACTCTCCCTGTCTGGAGACATCCCAAAACTACCTGGATGTGTTCCTCCAGGTGCACCTGCCTTGGCCTGGATGATCTCCAGAGCTCCCTTCCAACCCTAAATATTCTGTGATTGTTGTTGTAAAAAACCACTAAGGCTGATAAGTAGAACTGATTGATTATTGATCAGCTTATTGATTCTCCAACCCCTTCCTGTCCCTGCAGCTGGGAGCACGGCACGAAGGGCTGCAGACCCTGGTGGATGCCCTGCCAGCAGTCAGACACAAGGTCAGTGCTCTGAGGTGTCCCACCCATTGTCACCCAGCAGAAAGAACACTTGGAGAACCACAAAACACCGAGGAAAGCTTTCTTCCTTAAATTTTACCGGGGAGGGGCTGATTGGCACTTTGGAAGTGGGAAGGGAAGCTGATTTTTCAGGAGGAATTGGATACTTTAAGCTTTCCAAACCTCTTGAAAAAATGAGCTGCTCTTGAGAGTTCCCTTACAAGGACATGCTTGAAGTGGGGGTTTATTTACTGTGGGATTAAGGCTTTTTGGTTTTTTTTGACTGATCTTTGAGGAGATGATTTGCTTTCTTATAAACACTGAATTTTCTGCTGGGGAAATGGGATCGTTCCTGGCAGAGTCCTGCCAGGAGAGGGAGTGCTGAGTCTCCGACAGAAGCAGTTCCTCCTTCCCGTGCCCGTTCCCTTCTGAAAGTACACACAAAAAAACCACATCGACCTCTTCAACTTCTAATCACATCCAGCTGAAGTCGCTGTGCCACTGCTTCTCAGAGGAAGGAGTTTTAAAATCCAAATAAAACAAGTTTTTATATCAGAGCAGTGACAACTCTGCCAGATAAACACCAAACACGTCAGTTCAGTGCCAGAAGTCCCTCCCAAATCGGAATATACATCTATTGTGACAATATAATAATTTGCAGCATGTGAAATGTGGTTTCTTTTAAAGATCCCCAAGTATATCCTGAAAATCCCCATGGAGAAATGTTTGTGTGGGAAATCCTGGGTTTTGGAGCTCCTACATTCTTTATGATATCCTCACTTAAGGGATTGAACATTCTAGAGATGGAAATATTTGATTTAAATAAAAACTTCAGTCCGCTTCCTGTTGCGTAAAATCACATGGTGAAAAGTAAAACACTTTTTGTTTGCAGTCTTTTAAGGATCTGGCACAGCTACCTGAACTTATTCCACCACTTATTCCCTCTTTTTCCTGGTTGCATCCAGCTCCCACAAAGCCTTAGGCTGTTGATCCTTCTCACTCCTTGTTTCTCCTGCACTGAATTCCTAATGGCTTGTTGGGACAGCAGAAAAATTTCAATTTTTGCTGTTCAGCAGTTTCCCCTTACACCTCAAACCCAATTTTATACAAATTTGTGGGATTTAAAATTATTACATTGTTAATATTCCCAGCACCCATATAACACAGCTTTTAACCTCACTGTCAAGATATTTTCCAACTTTGTCAGTTTTTTCTCAAAACACCATCCTTAAAAGTGTTTTTTCCTGCTATTTAGGACACTGTGATCGAGTTTGATGTGTTTGATCCCTCCTGTCTGATCCCTTCCTGCCCCGATTACTGGACCTACGCCGGCTCCCTGACCACTCCTCCCCTCACTGAATCAGTCACGTGGATCATTAAGAAGAAGCCAATCGAGGTGGATGAGGATCAGGTAAATCTCAATTTTCCTTCCAGATCATGCTTCTTGTTGCCACAGAGATGCTCAGAACCAGTTTTTCACCAGCAATTCTCTGGGAAAACACAAAAATTCCCTGTGTTTTCCCAGAGATCTGTGAGTGTTTCAACCCAGGATTTGGGGAGGAATCCTGGTGTTAACAGCCTCTAATACAGGAATACCTAAGACCTCTCCAAGATGTTTTTCCAGCTTTATTCAAATTTTCCATCTAGTCTCAAGAGTTTTATCTTGATCTGTGATACACAATTCTGGAACCTGCCCCTTGGAAACTTGGGAGCTTTTAGGAACTTACTGGAATTCTCATAATTTTGCTCTCCTTAGCATGATGCAGCTTTTTTTTGTGGAGGGAAGGGAAAAGGGAAGATTTTGTGAGATGGAGATTGTTCACAGAGAACTACAGGCATAGTGTAGCATTCTTTAAAATTGAAATTTTTCTTATTTTTTCTTGGCTCTTCACTCTCATAACAGTGATTTATCACTGGAATGGCCTTGTGAGCATTAAAAGCTGATCTGCTGCTTTATTTTAATCCCAGTTACAAACCAGTGAGAGGAAAAACATGAGGATTGTTGGGGTTCTCTCTTTTCTGGGTGCCAGGGAGGCTGTAAATGGAGGTCGGATGAAGTGCTTCAAATGATGAAATGGCTCCCTCAGGTGTGCCACATTTGGGATTTAATTTCCCTAAGTATGGCAGATGACTGATAATTCTTCCACACTGGTGTGGATAATGGGACACCAGCAGGTGACAGAGATGTGGATGCTAAAACCCCTCAGACCTCAAACACAGCGCTACCTTTGATTTTACTTTCCTCTCCAACAATCAACTCTTGTCTTTTGCCATGAATTCCCAAACCGGGGGAATTCCTGGGGATTGATTGAGTGGCCATTTGTGGTTCCCAGCTGGAGGCCTTTCGGACGCTGCTGTTCACGTCGGACGGGGAGGAGGAGAGGAGGATGGTGGACAACTTCCGCCCGCTGCAGCCGCTGATGAACCGCACGGTGCGCTCGTCCTTCCACCCCCAGCTCCGGCCCCACGCCCAGCAGCTCAGCCCATAGCTGGCCCAGCATTTCTCATGATTATTCCTTGTATCCATGCCCATTTCACTGTCAGTGCTCCCTGGCCTTCCCTAGAGACACTGTCAGGGCTTTTAGTTTTGCTTTTTTTTTAAAGAAGTGAGTAATGTTAACCCTTAGCAAATTGGCTTGTTCCGAGGCAGGGGTCAACAAGGAATTATTAAGGCAGTTAAAAATAAGGACAGGAGAGTTCGTCCCCTGCTCCTTCTCTGAATTGTTCTGTGTTTCTTCAAGTGCTCTTGTAGTGCCTTGCATGAATTAATAATTCTGGGTAAAAATTGTTGAGGAGGAAGTGGGAAGGAAAAGAAAAATATCAGTTCTGGTCAGGTCCTTTTGGGGAATTGTTTGCTGTCTGGGAAGAGAGCTGGAAGGGAACTAGCTTGTCTCAGACACATTTTACCTTCCTTTTTCCTTGGATGAGGAGAAGGACAGAAATTACTTCCAGGATCTCTTTCCATTTTGCTGGCTGCACATTCTGTATTTGATGTGGGTGCCACAAAATGCCCACTGCCACTACACCAGGAGCCAAAATACTTCAGTAAAACCTTTTAACAACTGTGGAAGCTTTTGGCTTCGGCAGCTTTTGCTTTCCTGTGTTAATCTATCAAGAGAAGGGAGAAGAGAATTCACCGGTGTCACAAGACTGGCAAGAGCAGCAAATTAGGTGAAAATGTCCAATTGATCCCAGGAAACTGATCACATCAAAAGGGAAATCAAGATTAGATAAAGCCCAGTTGACCCTCCCAGTGGGATTAGAGGGGGGAAAAAAACCCCAAACCAATTCCTCAAACCTGTACTAGGAGGGTGTACACTAAAACTGTAACACAGACATCTTAATGTTGCCTTTTATTTAAAAACAGAGCTGCCTCAGCAGCACTGGGCTGTAGGTGCATCAATCTCCTTATCATTTATGAATGGATCTTTTTAAAATATTTTTGTAATTTTGCAAAAATTTGTAAAAGCAAGTTTGTAATTGCTCAGTTTTAAAATTGCTTTTGCAATTTCCACTGAATTTCTGAATTTCTCTGATGCACTGAGAAGAATCACCAGTTGATCCAGCTTTCCCAACAAACCTCAAATCCAGATTATTTTAGGGAACTGCCAGGGTATAACTGTTTAACTTCAGCTGTTCTGGAACTCTGTAGCAGCCTCACACCCACTGAGTTCTCCATGGCTTGCTCCACTCAATCAGATTTTCCTCCTGGATGTGTAAATCCCTCTTGAACCACCCTGCATCCATCAGAGGGAATGTGGGATATTCCCTTCCCAGTGATCCAGTTAAAATTCTCAGAGAGATTTATTTCAAGTTCTCACAGAGATTTACTTTGTTCAAGTATTGCCATGGAAGCTTTGTTAGACAATAGTGAATTACCCAGTTAAGTTATGTCCATATTTACATCAAATCACACCTATTTTTACTGACATAAAATGAAGAAATTCCAATTTCAGCACTGATCCTTTCAAATATCTGGAAACAGGGTTAATGTAGATAAAAAATAACTCTACTGTGCTACAAAAAGATGTTTTACAGGGGTTTTGTTACACTTTTTTTGCTGTTTCTTGAGTCCTGCATTTATGTGTAGTTTTTTAGCATCTCCTGAAGGCAGGCAGGAGCTCAGCTGCAGGGCAGATTGTTGGATTTAATCTGGAAATGGACACATTGGGGTGTTTTGTTTTGTTTCTTTTGTTTCAGTTTTATCTCTTCTGTTACATTGACTTTATTGACCTTGTGAATGTAAACTTCAGGAAAATATTTGTGTTTAGAACACGAGATGGGATAGAATTCCTTTGCCTTATTCTCTCAGTTCTGTGTGGAAAAATGGTTTGATTGTTGCGTTAGAGGTGATTTTTGTGATGATTTTGCACAATTAAGTTAAAAAGGAATTTTTTGGGCTCTTTTGGATGGCACAATACAAAAGGGTCAAAGCACATATTTGTATTTTCCTTGCATAGGAGTCACTTTATTACTAAATCCTGCCCTGGGAGGCATTCCTGGGTCAGCAAGGCCCAGGAATTAAAGACTGTCACAGGAATAATTTGGGGACAACTCCCTGCAAAGGGAGGAGAAGGTTTGGAGCAGACCTGTGACTGTGCTGCTCTGATTCCAGCTGCCTTTCAGGATTTCTCTGAAATGCTGCTCTCACCTTGTCCTGGGTGACTTCACAGTGGGACAAACTTCCTCTGCTGTTGGAATGTTTGATCCCTGCTCCTGCATTTCAGAACTTTAACTCTTCAGGTGTTCCTCACCACTTTTCTGCTGCCTTTTCTATCAGGAATGGCAGGAGGGTCTCCCCTGGTTTTGGGAGCTCCAGAATTGGAGTTTGCTTTGATCTCCACAGGGTTTTAGAGGACTGGAGTTCTGCTTTGGATGAAGGGTCCCCTCATTCCTTAATTTGTGATTTTTTAACTTGTATTTCCTGGCACATCTTGGCTTTTTCTTCCTTTGTGCATCTCGTTTTTGTGGCCTTTATAATGTTGTGTATTTAATGTGTGTTACCTGCCTGCCCATAACTGACTGAAATCACTGTCTGCAGCCAACACCTGAAACAGGGAATGTTTTATGTTTTCCTGTGGTACAGGCCCTTCCCCAAAGCTTTTCCCTGATGTATAGAACCCTTCAGCTGCTGCATTTTACACTGTTACATTAGTGTACAACTATAATAAAGGACCAGAGAAACCTATGGCTGTATCTCATTGTGTAATTAAGCTTTTTAAGTAAAAAAAACATCTGATTTCCTGTCAAAAAAATATTAGAATTCCTCATTGGGACTGGCCCAGTTCATTAGGAGTGGAGTCTGGTCAGTTGTCAGATGTTCTGTGACACTTCCAAGCTCTGAAAGACTCTGCTGAGCTGTGTTAGAATGAAAGCACAATGAGCTCTCTGTGCTGCAGAAGGGTATCTCATGATTGATCACATCCAGCCAGATGCCACAGGCCATCTCCAGCAGCATTCCAGGGTTTCAGGATCTTTCCTGAACTCCTTCACTGGTCACTGCTCATTAAACTGGACATGTCAGCTGAGCTCCTTCCTCTGGCCTGGGTAAAGCTGAGCCTTGAGCTCTGTGCTGTGACTCAGCTGCTCCTTGTGGCTACAAAAATGCTATCAAATAACGCCTAAAAAACCCTTTAAATAAATTAAATCACTGATACAAATTAAAAGTTGATATAAGAGAGTGGATTTAGATTAGATATTGGGAAGGAATCCTTCCCTGGGAGGGCCTGGCACAGGTGCCCAGAGCAGCTGTGGCTGCCCCTGGATCCCTGGAAGTTTCCAAGGCCAGGCTGGATGGAGCTTGGGGCAGCCTGGGATGGTGGAAGGTGTCAGGGTTGGAACTGGATGAGTTTTAATGTCCCTTCATCCCCAAGCATCCCGTGATTCTGTGAACATTGGGTGGAATATGTTAATGTCTCTGTCTCACAGCTGAGCCACACTTGGAGTCCAGCTGTCACACAGGTTGTGTTTAGCTGGGTTAATCCAAAGAAGTTTCTTTTGATAGGAAAAATGGGAGATTCCATTTCTGGTTGAGGAATTGCCCTAAAACAATTGTAGGTGATGTTTCTAGGAGGTTCCCAACTCTGCTGGTTGGTGGGCAGCCCATTTTCTGCTGGAGAAAGAGTGGCTTGGGTTAGGAGTGAGGCCAGCTCTGCTCTTGTGACCATTTCATGGTTCTAGAAGCTGCCACCACTTCCATTTACCCAAGAAAAGCAGCTCTGAGCTCTCTATCACAGCTGAGATGTTTGCTGAAGAAATGGGCAGGAGGTGGCTGGATCAAGGCAGCTTTTCCAAAGACCTGGTTCAAAACATCCCCATCACTCCTCACAAATGGCCCATTTGCTCCTGCTCCTGCTCATTGTTTATCCTCGTGACAAATCATTCCTTCCCTCCTCCTTTTTGATGTGCCAAACTCTGAGTGTTAGCACATGGAGAACTGATTGGATAATCAAATAGTCTTCAAAGGTCCTGCGGAATAACTTGGGGACCCGAGGAGAGGTAATGCTCACGGCCAGGCTGATAACAACACTCGGCATTTGCGAAGTGCTTTGAAGATATCCAGCACTCTGGGAACACACCCCAATGCCAGGCCGGTGTTTTCTCAGGAATACAAATGGAAAAACAGTTGCACAATGAATTTGTGTGGATTAATTTGCAAGAGAGTCAAGCACGAGGTTGGCTTGGAACAGGGCAGTTCAGTGGCTGTGGCTCCACAGCTGCTGAGCCTGGGATTTCCAGGTTCTCAGCTGTGAGTCCAGGAAAAAATTCCCTCTTGGAAGAATTAGAACAGGGTAATTCTGTCCCATTCATGTGAGAGCTCATGGAAATGTCTGTGTGGATTCATATCAGGTGTAAAATGTCCGTGGTGGGATTCTTGGGGCCAGGAATTGGACTTGATCCCTGTGGGTCCCTTTCAGCTCAGGAGATCCTGGTTCTAGATCATTATTAGCCTTGAGGAACTTGGCCTGGGGCACTGGAGAAGTAAATCCCTCGATAAATGATTTTATTCCCCCAAACAGAAACCGAGTTTGAGTATTCATCTGAAAACACCTGAAGCAAATACCTAATTTCAATCCCAATCCTGTCTGCTGGATCCTGATGTAGCAAGGGTGACACAGGGATAATCACATATGTTATAAATCTCTGTTTTTTCTTGATTTCACAGTCCTGGGATAAATCACAAAATGCAGTAACAAAAATGGCCCATAATGGAAAACTAGTAAAGTGAAAAAAAGCTTTGGGCGTTACAGAAAACCTGTGATAAATGTTTGTTTTTTATTTTTAATGAACTGTCAGAGTCTTTTCAGTCTCTTCAGGATCCCATTTCTCCTTGAGAACTGGATGAACGTGCTTAATGCCAAGGTAATTTCTGTCTTTGCTCTCTTCCAGAAATTGGATGTTTACCTAAAGTCAGCAGCAGATTTTTGAGTCCCTGAGCAGCCACTAGATGTCAGGTTTGGATTAGTGCGCCAAGGATTGGGCTGGTTGGGATTCTGGAACTGCTGGAAGTGGTCCTGATGGAAAATGAAATGTAACTGAAATGTGTCCTTTCTCCCCAGAATGTCGATCAGGGTATTCTCTTGGAGAAAACCTTCCAGCCCACCTCCTGCCTGTCTGAACCGTGCACAGAGGGTGCTCCGGGAGGATGAACCAACCTCGAGCTTCCGGGAAGCAGCTTCCCACAGGTACCACTTCCACCCTCAGAGGGAATGTCTGCAATCAGAGCTTCCAGGCTGGAGCCTCTGAGCTCCTCTCCCCCACCAGGGCAAGAGGGAATCCGAGTTTGCTGAAGGATCGGCTCCTTGGGCTGTTATTGTAGCATCCGAGTGATTCTCCTTGGATGCAGAACCTCTGCCTTCAGTGAGGCAGAAATTGCCTGCACGACTGCCAGATGGGTGAATTATTTTACATTTTCGTTTTGCGAACAAGCATTTTTGGTGACTTTGCCACCTGACACATTTGAGATTGATGAATCACTTCTTTTTCAGACGGGTCCTTTTGGTGATCTCGGTGCGTGCCAGGAGGGGCCGATTCCCGCAGCGCCTCTGCCGGGCTGCAGGTGATGCGGCACCGAGGCCTCGCCCTGTGCTCGTGCATTGGGATGGAAAAGCACGGCAGGATGGAGCCGGGAGAGGCAGGATACGTGTACATCCACCAAGGATCCCTTCGGGCAGCGAGTGCCAGCCGGGGCAGAGCTGCGAGGTCGCTTTTACCTCCCCCTGTCCCCTTTTGGGACTCGGGGACGCTCGAGGTGGCCGGGCTCAGAGCGGTGCGGGGCCGAGCGAGCGCCCAACGGCTGCCGCGCAAGCCGGGGGCGCTGCAGCAACAACCCCCGCCGCTCCTGCCCTCCTCCTGCCGCTCTCCTCCTCCTCCTCCTCCTCCTCCCCCCGGAAAGCAGCCCGGCCCACCGCCGCCGGAACAAAAGGGGCGGCCGAAGGTGGCGGCGTGGCCGCGCCCGCTGCTCCTGCCGCTCCGCCACCATGTCCGCCAGCGGCGGCAGCTCCCCCGGCAATGCCGTGAAGAAACGGAGCCCCGGCGGCTCGGCCGCCTCGCTGCCGCAGGATGAGAAGCAAGCGATGGAGAAGATGCTGGAAGGGGCGCAGGAAAACGGCTGTGCCCGCTCGCCATCGCCCTGCGGCTCGGCGGAGGGGGTGACCCTGGCGCGGAACATCACCCTGCTGAACGGCGTGGCCATTATCGTGGGCACCATCATCGGCTCCGGCATCTTCGTCACCCCCACGGGCGTGCTGCGGGAGGCCGGCTCGCCGGGGCTGTCGCTTGTGGTCTGGGCCGTGTGCGGAGCCTTCTCCATCGTGGGCGCGCTGTGCTACGCCGAGCTTGGCACCACCATCACCAAGTCCGGCGGGGACTACGCCTACATGCTGGAGGTGTACGGCTCCCTGCCCGCCTTCCTCAAGCTCTGGATTGAGCTGCTCATCATCCGGCCCTCCTCGCAGTACATCGTGGCTCTGGTGTTCGCCACATACCTGCTCAAGCCCATCTTCCCCACCTGCCCCGTGCCCGACGAGGCTGCCAAGCTGGTGGCCTGTCTGTGTGTCCGTAAGTAGCCGCTCGTGGCTTTCGGCTGACGGGCAGGAGGGTTAGATGGGATTTTGGGAAGGATTTCCTCCCTGGAAAGGTGGGGAGGTGCTCAGAGAAGCTGTGGCTGCTCCCGGATCCCTGCAAGTGTCCAGGTTGGAGCATCCTGGTCTAGTGGAAGGTGTCCCTGCCAATGGGACGGGATGAACTTTAAATTGCCTTCCTACCCAAATCATTCCATGGTTCAGTGACCCTCTGCAGGTCCCCGCTGTCCTACTCCACGTGGTTCCTCACGCACCATCACCTTCCCCAAAAGATCTGCACCATCTCTCCTGTGCTATGCTGGCTGCATCCTAGTTTGTTTTTGGTTTTCTTTTTTTGGCTACTTCGAATAGCCATAGCAGAAAATGTGGCCCCACCCGTAATAAATTGAGCAGAAAATTCCCCAAATGCCAGCTGTGGGTTAGTGAGCCTCTCTGATTCCCGAGCAGTGTGATAAATGCAGTATGCATTTTTCCTGGGAGCTGGAATAGGATTTCTTGTGCTCTCCCACATGACTGTGCTCGGGCAGGGTAAAATCCCCTCGTCCCCAGGCTCTGCAGGGCCGGGATGGACGTTGATGTGGTTCGGGAGAGGATAACAATTATCTGTCACCAGCAACTGGTGCTGAAAACACGCCCCTGAGCTGCTTTCAGCACCAGTTGTGAGAGGAGATATTTCCCGGCCGTGTGTGCGCTGACACCGTGCTCCGAACCTGCCCTTGTGGGGTTTCTTTTTGCCAGCAAACATTCTGTCTCTGGGGCGTGCCTTGCAGAGAAGTTCAGTCACGGTGGGATGAATTCAGGGCCGGTGATGCCAACCTGGGCACACAGAGCTCTGCCAGGGCACACAGATCTCTCCTAATGCACTTTTTATCGCCTCTCTGCTGTTTTGGGGTCTGCAGTTTTGCCGTTCAAATCCTATTTTCTGCTCCTCTGGTGACTGCAAAGTCACCCCATCCAAATTCCCAATCCTTTGAATACAGGACCATGTCCTGCCTCTTCCCTCGTTTTCCATTCAACCTGTTCTGCTCCTCTAGAATTAAATGCCATTATAAAGATGTTTATTGGGAGAAGATAGCACTCACAAAAATTATTTCTAAATCATTTATCCACTGTACAAAATCACAGCCATGTGATCTCTATATTTTTGCATTTTGAGTGATGAGGAGGAAGCTGCTCGTTGGTGCTGCTCTTTCCCAGGGGATTGATTGTGTGAGATTCCATCCCACTCCGAGGATCTCAGGCATCCCAAAGCTGCAGCACATGGTCGTTATGGGAAGATATATTGTTTGGAAATGTCTCATAGCCAACCTGAGCCGGGCTTTGGGAGGTAAATTATATGGCTAATTACAGGATTGATAACAGGCAGGGCAGTGGCAAGTTTGAAACTTTTCAGTCCCCAGCTAAATTTTTAGGTATATAAGAGTACCTGGGCAGGCATGTGGATTTCCATCCAAGTTTTTTACATCTTGGAGGGCTTTTATTTTTTGGGAAATTTAGTCATTTAACTGAGAAAGCTGTAGCAGTCCTGCTGATGGGTGTCTTGCCTTTTGGAAACTGATTTTTGAGCTTTCCTGCCAGTCTGCACTGTGGTTTCCTCAGGGACACACAGGAGAGGGCCATGGATGCATGTGGCATTTGTCTTCCTTGATGAAAAAACAAGGAATTAGGGTATCATTTAAGATTTTCTTGCTGGCATATGGCAAAGTTTTGCTGTGCAAGCACAGATTGGAGCTGGCAAAGCCCTTGAGGACGTGTTTCTCACCATAAGTGACTTTTCATCTTCAGGATCATTCCCCAAACGGGTCTCTGTTCCTGTTTTATTGATCAGAGCCCACTTAAGCAGGGTTAAACAGACCCACGTTGGGATCTGTTCACTGGTGGAGGATTTGCAGCATGAAACTCCTTGAAGCCAGCTCTCATTCCCCTTTATGCTCCTCCAAGAAAAGTCTCCAGCCTTCCTTTGGTAGCAATTAGGATTTCCCTGCGGCAGAATTTATTCTTGAACCTTTATCCTGAAATGCCAAAGGAAGGGTTTGGAGTTCTCCAAATCTGCATCATCCCCATGTGTTTCTCCTTTAAACTCTGCTCCCCCCTTGCACCGCTGGCTCTTGGTTTGTTTATGCTTTGGGTTAAATTTGGGGATTGTCTCCTTCCCTCCAAGAGGTTTGTTCATCCTGCAGCGCCTTTAGCAAGGCAGCTTTTGGGAGCTTTGATTTTTTGGAACTTTGATTTTTGGAATCAGCTTTTCATCTCCCCGGTGCCAAAACCACACCGTGACCCAGGAACAATAAATGAAATAAATCTGCTCTAAGGGCTCAGGCACACAACACTTGTGGGGACTCACAAACAGCTTTGTTCAAACAGCAGCTGCCCAGAGAGGGACATTTTATTCCTTTCAAAATCTCTAGAGTAGAAAAAAAAAAAAATGACCTATTTGTGCAGAGGCTGTAGCACATACATGAATGAATTACCTCAAAATGGGAGAGAGCAGCTTGGGAAGCAGCAGAGGAATTTGGGACCTTGGGCTGAAGTGCAGTAGCCAAAATCCAGCCTTGCAGAACAGTCCCAGCTCTATTCCTTGCAAAATTTTGTATCTCCCCACGAAATGCACTTGGCTGCACAGTTTGTAGTAAGAGGAGGAATAACTAAAGTTATTTGTTTCCACTTCACTGCTGTTGCGTGGTTGAATAAATCATGTGTTGTTCAGTATTTGCCACCATGAACTTCAGAGGGCAAATTAAAGCATTAGAGAATCGAAATCACGGGCTTGAGTGAAAGGAAAAAATGATTGGAAAAGGGAATTTTGTTCCCCTGGAAGGTGCTGAGGAAAACAAGGTGGGTGGTAAGGAGAATTTACCTACAAGTAGGCATTTTCTGCCCTGAAGATTGTAATCTACACATGGTTGGTATGCAGGGTTTCTTTCATGGGCACGGGAGTGCCTGTGGTGTTTGCCAAATAAAGGCTGGGAATCCGCTCCAGGGAAGTCTTCCTGGAGCACGAGGGGTCAGGCTGTTCATCCTTAGCCTGGCTCATTTCATGTTCCTCAAAAATTTGGCTGAAGACTTTCCAGGCTTCAGGTTACTTGGGTGACTGAGAAACCTGAGCATCACTTTTATCTGTGGGATTGGATGGTTAATTTAAAACTGATAACACAAAATCCACCCGAGTGTTTGGCGCACAAAAATCACCAGTTCAGAAAACAGAGCTTGTGCATTTGTGTGAAAAGCCAGGAATACTTTGAATTCTCTCACTGCTGAGCTCTTCTAAACCAGTTTTACTCCTTCTGTAGTGGGTGGAGAGACAGTTATTAGGTCTTGAATTTGCATATTTGATGATCTACATTCCAATGTCAATATTGGACATGGCAAAGAATTGAACCTCTGCTCTGTCTCAGGTGAGAGGGGCTCAGGTTTTCTTTCCATCCTGCTGCCACTTGAGTGAACACTTGTTCAGTTCAAACTGATAAATCCTAACAAAGATGAGTAAAAATCACCAGTACACCCTGTGTGTTCCAGAGAGGGCTCAGGAAAATGTTACACTGGTTTATGAAAGATGCCATGGATATTCCTCGTTTCCCACTGTTAACCAGCAGATTACCTGCTTGCACAGAGGCTCCTTCCCAGCTTTGGGTTGTGATGCAGTAAATGAATTCCCTGTGGATCAGGGAGACAGGGAATGAAACTGCTCCCAGCCCTGAGCTGGTTCTTGGTGTTCCACAAGTGCCTGAGCTGTTCATCCCACACATCCTCACACCCTGGGAGCCACACACAGCTTCTTCTAGAATTCCCTCATTTCCTGACAGTAAAATCTGCTCCACAGTGGAAAGCTGGAATTGGATTTGATAATCCTTGTGGATCCTTTCCAGCTCAGGATATTCTGTTGTTATAATTTTGTTCTTTAGTGTCACATCAGCAGTTTGACAGTTTGCTTCTGAATTCGTATCTCACTTGTTAATTAGATATGCAAATCTGGCACTAATAACCCCAATAACAGCAGTATCAAAGCCAGGGAATTTTAATCTTCCTCAAAATTTGTCTAAACTTCCTTCACTGCTTCTGAACTCTGCTGTTGGGCACTTGTCCTGCGGGGGTGGAATTCCAGGGAATGCTGATGAATTCCTCATTTGTCTCTCTTGTTTTGAGCAGCCAGAGAGTGAAGGGATGAGCAGAAGTCAGGGCAGAGCTGAGAACACTTGTCCTGTGGAAGTGCCTGACACTCCTGAGAGGAAGCTGGGAGTCAGGACAGGAGAATGAATCCAACCAAGGGTAGCTGCCAAGTTGTCCAGAAGGGAATCGGTGCCAGAATTCCACCCAGAAGTCACAGATCCTCTGGGAAGCAGGAGTGTCTTTATTTGACATCAAGGTTTTGCTTCCAACCTGCCACGCTCAGTTCTTTTTCCAGGTGTGTGGATTTTCACCTCTTCAGGTATAAACTGGTAAAAAGCAAACACCAAACACACCCAGGGCCTGTCTGCCTGAGATGGGTTCGTTCTTTTAATTAATCAGCCATGACAAGCTGGGTGTGAAGCTTTGAAGATTGATTTTTCCTCCTCCAGAAAGGTGGATTAAGGGACTAAAGCTCCATCAGCAAATTGCCCTTGTTGGAGTGGAGTGGAAGGAAGGGGTCTGTGGAATCCCTGCTGGATGGCAGAGGCTGCAAGGCTGAGGTTGCTTTTTTAATCCGTGTTTAATTAGAGCAGCATTAATGAAAACAGGCTCTGACACTCCAGAAATCAAATGAGGACTTGGAGGGCTCTTGAAACACACAGGGAGCAGCCACTGCAATTCCAGCACCCCTCTCCTGGCTCTCACAACAATTATCCCATTAAATGTTACTGTGTTTGGATGATTTATGTTATCACTGAGATCATCCAGAGTCTTTCTCCTCTGGCATGAATAAATTGGGAAAGTTTTTGTGGAAAAGCTCTCCAGGGTGAGCCTCATTTAAAGCAGCATCACTTGTTTTGAGTATTCCATATTCCCAGGGTTGGATGTGGCCAGGAGGTCCAATCCAAGGGATGGGAAATTCAGTTTTTCCAGCCAGGATGCAGAGCTGAACTTTGTGCACATAAAATACCAGCAAGTGCTGCTCCCTCTTGGGAAAATGCTTCTGTGAGGTGAGCATGGAGTTAATTTGGGATGGTTAATTTGCTGGGAATGGGGAAAATAGGGGAAAAAGAGCTTTTCCATATCTTTTTCTCTCTATATTTTGTCTTCCTGTGGTAAAATGTCCTGTTGGTGGAATTGCTGTGTCATGTCCTCTGGAAACCTTGGCAGTAAATCCTAAGGAGCCAAAATAGCTCTAGGTAGGAGCCACCTCTCCCAACAATGAGGAATTCTCTGGAGTTTTCCTGTGTCAGTGTCCCACTGTTATTATGGGATGGGGGTGTTGACCTGTTCAGGGTGTCTGGGGTTTGTTGGGACATCCAGAGCTCCTGGCCTCAGGGTAGGTTTGGAGATGAGCCCTTTCTTAAACTCCTTGGTAGGGCAAGTTTGCCTTCTCCTTTGTTGATTCCCTGACTGCTGTTTTGGGAAGAGGAATAAAAAGGGAATTGGGAAGTGTTGCCAGGGGTGTTGATTATTATAAGTAGATTTTAATATAGACATATTTGCTCTGGGGCCAAGAGCTTTCCGACAGCCTCGTGTGCCCCCAGGCCTTTCCCTTTCCAGGACTGATTGCTCTGGGTGTTAAGTTTCTCCAGGGATTTGTCCTTGCAGAAAGATCTGCAAAGTTTTTCCCTCTGCTTTTTCCCTTCCCCACCTCTCAGGGCACAAAAGTCTTCAGTCAATACCTGTCAAGTTGAAGTATCCCATATCATTTTCTGCCTGTGACCTTGCCTGTCTCATGTTGGAATGTGCAGTTGGAAAGAGTCACCACTGGTTTTTGGGAGTCACTGTGGCATCCCAGCCTCTGGAATATAAAACTGGTGGGGCGTTTTTGCCTTGGGTAATTTATTTTCCTGTGGGTTTAATCCACTCTAGTCAGTATAATTTAGTTTTTAATTTGTCCTGTGTGTATTAACTCTGTTTTCCAACCTCTAGTGGGCTTAGGCAGCAATTCCATAAAGACCATGGATTGTTCTGTGCCTGTTCCATGTGGTCTGCCATCCCTGGGATTTGCTCCTTGGTCCCACAGGCTCAGCTGGACCTGTCTCTGCCTGAAACCTCCTTTTCTCTCCTTTCACCAGGGTTGGTAGGAGAGAAAACTGCTGTAGTGTCACCTGCACTTCATGGGGAGGGAAAGGAGCAGCCTTTGCTGTGGGGTAGGGAAGGGAAAGGAGCTGGAGCTGTTCTGGGAGTCATTGTGAGGGAAAATCAACATCAGCCAGTGGCAGATGGTAAATGGGAGCATCATCTTACCGTGGCAAGGGCCAGGCACTTTGGAAATGTGAGTTACTGAGAGTCATGCATGATAGAACAGTTCACAGTCCTTGTTTCCTGGCAGAGCAGCTGATGGAGGGCATTTCCTTTCATTTCCCTTTTATTTTCCCTTTATTTCCCTTTATTTTCCACAACTTCCCAACCTGCTGTGTGTTACTGCTGGGTCCTGTGATCCACAAACAGGAATCCCATGGGAATTAAGAGCAAGTTAATGAGTTTAGTCCCTTGAAGGCAGCTACTTCCACACATTTATCCGTGTTCAGGAGGGGCACGTGGAACCACACTGGCAGCACCACAGGGAATGCTACAGGAGGTGAAATTGGGGACAAAAGGGACATTGTGCAAGTGTGTGTGACCCCACAGGCAGCACGAATGCAGCTGTGCCAGTGCCTCAGCAACTCATTCCTGTGCTCATTCCAGAAATTTCACCTGCAAAGCTGCTGAGGATCTTGGGCTGAGCAAGCTCCTGTCCCCCCAGCCAGTTCTGTGGGGCTGGAATGGGGTCTTTGTCCATCTCTGGTGCTTTGTCCTGGGGAAAGCTGCAGCCCTGCCTGTTTGACAGGAATCCTGCCAAGGCTGTGGGGTCAGAAGTGGCAGGGCCAGGTTTAGCTGTGTCCAGCTCCATTCCCACTGTTTGCCTCTGCTCTCCCCCATCCTGCCTTTCCCTCGGCCAGGGGAGCTGTTCCATGCATTTATCCTGGATGTGTTCTAGGTGGGATTGATCCATTTATCTGTCTGCTTTGCAGGCCCTTTTTTCCTCTTGTCTCTAGGAATTGTGTCTGGGAAGGAGCTTGGGAGGCGACTTCAAAGGGATACAGGCACAAAATGAGCATTGTGGGGGTAAAGTCCTGGGTTTGGTGTTGGATTAATCAGTTTGTCCTTGTTCCTATCAGGAATGGGGAATTCCCTGGCTGTGCAGGTGAGTGCCAGTGGAGCAGGTTCAGTGAGATGCCTGGAGCCAGCAAGGACTGCAGGACAGAGGAAATATTGAAGCCAGACCTGCTGGTGTATTTAGAAACTCAAATTTTTCTTTGTGGTTTGAGTTGCCTTGGAATGAGGCTGGGCTGGAGCAGTCCCTGGAGGGGTGAGGGGATGAACAGCACCTGGAAAGCAAAATCCAGGATCTCTCCTGCCTGAGTGATGAGTAATAAATAACTTGAGCTAGATTAGATGTAGGACAAACTTTTGTTATTGTGAGGGTGGGCAGGCCCTGGCACAGGTGCCCAGAGCAGCTGTGGCTGCCCCTGGATCCCTGGAAGTGCCCAAGGCCAGGCTGGAATGGACTTGGAGCTGCCTGGGGTAGTGGAAGGTGTCCTTGCCATGGGATTGGAACAAGGCGAACTTTAATGTTCCTTCCAACCCAAAGCAGTCTGGGATTCTATGAAAAGTCACCCCCTGTCCATCTGCCATCCCTTCAGCTTTCCACTTATTATCCCAATTATGTAAAGCTTTGGAGAGGGGCTGCTGGCTCAGCCAGGCCGTGCCATGTCAGGTCATGCTGAAATCCGTGTTCCTCGAACGATTCCCCAGCACAGCCCCGCCGGGTCACTGCAAAGCTCTGCCTGGCTGCTGTCTGACAGGGCCTGGAGCCTTAGGAAAACACTGCAGGAATTAGGGCAGCACAGCCTGATCTCTGTATCACTGCCCTGATTTATGGTGCAGCTTTGCCGTGTTTTTCCTGGAGCGATTCAGCCGAGGTGAGGGAGCGCTGCCAGGAGGATCCCGCAGCCCCTGCGTGGCAGGGCAGCATCTGGGATCAAAGCAATCAAACTTGCTGCCCTAAGAAATCCCAGCCTCATGAGAAGATCAGCAGCCACTGGAATTTGTCCTGGAGTTTTATGGAAAAGCTTTCATCCTGTTTGTTTTCTGTAGGATTCTTCCTGATGGGGGATTCTTGGCCATTCCTGGGTTGGAGGTATTGGAGTAACTCTGCTGTGCCCCTTTAGGAAAGACAAATGTTCCTGTAAAATGGGAAAAGCAAAGGAGAGGGAATGTGACTGGAAGGGTTCTGACTGATGACCACAGCAGAAACTTCCAGCCCTGTTTACTCTCTGATCCCAAAGTGTTATCTCATTTTTAGGGAGTCTGTTTATCTGGCACTGGTGGGGTTTTGGAGCCAAACTTGGACACTTGGAGCGTGTAGGAAACTTTTGCCTTTTATTTTCACCACCACCCTCCAGGGGACTCTGTACCCAACCAGAGCAGGGAAAACAACCCCTGAAAATCAGTGTTGAAGAGGGGGTGAAGCAGTTGTTGTCACAGACACAGAATGCCTAAATGGGGCAGGGAATGTCACTGTCACACCTCTCAGGGCTGTCCTCACCACCCAGCAGCAGCGTGCTTTTAGATGGGTGAGCTCACCCTTGAAATATCCCTCTGTAAACAAGGGCAGATTTATTTTTAGCATAATCGCTGGTCAGAGGGAATCCTGGCTGCAGAGCTCGCTGCCCGTGCACTGGAGGTGTTCAGTGGCCGACTTGGGAGTTTTGCTGGGTGACATCCCCAGCTTTCCTTGTCCCCTGCAGCACTGTAAGGTCTCTTGGTTGGGCTGTGTTTCCTCCTCGCTGCTGTCTGAGCCTGTCCCTCTGCCCTGTCCCCGGAGGCAGCCGTGTCCCACTGTCCCGGTGTGGTGACAGAGCTGGGACCCCACAGGCACAGGGCTGCTCCAGGGTGGGAACTATCCTTGTTCTGCATCTCCTGGAGGGGCCTGGCACAGGGACAGTGGTGTGGCACATCTGTCACCACAATCACTCAGCCCTGCTCCTGCTGTCCTGTGAGCCCAGCTCTGCTTCCCCAGAACCAGCTCAGGATCATTTGTCTCACCCACACTCCCAGAGGGGCTCCAAGGTACCAAATCCATCTCCAATCCTTGTTTGCTGCTGGCTGGCCCTCCTGTGGCATGGATTGGATCGTGTGCTGTCCTTCCTGACACATCCAGCCCTTGTTTCTCCACACTTGAAGTGCTCTTGTGTTGGAATGGCAGTGGATCCTGGAGATGGGAGGCTGGGGGAAGGAGCCGATGTTCCTGAAAGCTGTCGGATCCTGGGACACTGGCACAGGCTGCCCCTGGATCCCTGGCAGTGCCCAAGGCCAGGCTGGACGGGGCTTGGAGCAGCCTGGGACAGTGGGAGGTGTCCCATGGCAGGGGGTTGGAACAGGATCTGTAGGATCCTTCCAACCCCAGCCACTCTGGGACGCTCTGAGCACTAAACTGCAGATCCAGCTCACAGCCTTACAGGGGGACTGGGATGTTTTGGGGAGCAGCTCTTTGGCTCTGAGCAAGAGCTCCCGTGAAAAGGAGCTGCAGGCTCTGGGAAAGCGCTTTTGCATGGGAAAGGATCCTGCAGGGAAATCTCCAGGAGGAGATTTGGGATCTGCTCCTCTCTGAGCGCTCAGGGCTGGCCAGGGGACAGCCAGGGGTCATTGGGCTGGAGGGAGGGCAGCCAGCACGTGGGCACTGTCACCCTCAATGTGACATTTGCCTGTGCCCATAACAAGCAGCAGGCTCTGGGGAGGGAGCAGGGCACCCAAACACTCAATGATTTGTGAGGGCAGCACAGCTTTGCCAAAATTTGCTCTGCAGCAGGTGAAGCTCAGCCAGGGCCAGAGGCTTTAGTCAAGGCTTTGTTCAGGCTGTGCCTTGTCTGGCAGCAGGAGCAGGACACAAAGGAGAATGGGGGAGGAATACAACAAAAACTATCAGGAATTCAGCCCCAGTAGTTGCCTTAACCACAGGGCAACTTGTGGGCAGCAGGAGCTTTTCAGCAAACAAAATACTGCTGGGGAGGTGGTGCCATGCTGGGAAATCCTCTTCTCCATCCCCAGGGAGCCCTGGCCGAGCAGGGGATGGGGCTTTCCCCAGCTCCCCTTCCCACCTGCCCCCTGTTTGTCTCTGGGGCAGGCCCAGGGCAGCTCCTTCCCCTTCAGCAGGGCTGTGGTGGTGCAGCCTCAGAGCCTTTGGGGTGCTGTTGTTAGAAATCACCACAGACCAGTCCTGGAGGCTCGGCCTGACATCCCTGAAGGGTTTCCACACACAACAACAGCACTAAATTGGGTCGATAGGACAGGGACTGTGGCCAGGCACTTTGGTGCTGAGAGGTGCAGTCAGTCCTTTTATTTACAAGCCTCAGGAGTGTTTTCCAATGGAGCAGAGCCATTCCATGTCCCAAGGACCACAGGCATTATTCAAACTGCTTACTGCCAAAATAAAAGGTAGATTTGAGAAGTGTGAGGCTGCAGAGCTCTCAACGAGTTTCTCTTCTGGAAAGAGGCTCGGGTTGGTTGCTTCAGCAAAATGGAATCACAGCGTGGTTTGGGTTGGGAGGGTCCTTGGAGAATATCTCAGTCCATCCTCTGCCATGGGCAGGGACACCTTCACCATCCCAGGGTGCTCCAAATCTCATCCAAGATGGCCCTGAACACTTCCAGGGCTTCTCTGGGCATCCTGTGCCAGGACCTCCCCACCTTCACAGGGAGGAAATCCTTCCATATATCCCACCTAAAGATTCCTTGTGATTTTTGCTGTGTTTGGTGTGTCTGCCTGGGTGCTGACCTTGTCCCTGTGTGTCCCCTCAGTGCTGCTCACAGCTGTGAACTGCTACAGTGTCAAAGCTGCCACCCGTGTGCAGGACGCCTTTGCTGCGGCCAAGCTGCTGGCGCTGGCTCTCATCATCATCCTGGGCTTCGTGCAGCTGGCAAAGGGTGAGTTCTGTTCTTTCTTCTCCTTTTGGGGCTGTGCAGGCAAAGCAGGATGAGGGACAAAGCCCTGGAGTCCAACCCCAGGTGTTCCAGAGCTTTACAAACCTCCCTGTTCTCTCAGGTGCTTTGGGGATGTTTCCAGCTTTGCTGAGGGCTGAGGTTTTGTATTTTTATTTGTGGGGTTTTGTAGCACTGCTAGGCTCGATTTCACACTCCTGAAACCACTTTAAGTCTTTCCCACTTACACAGAGACTGTGGCTTCTCCCTTTGGGATTGCAAGGAGTAAAAATGTTGGTGCTGCTGCGCTGGGAAATCTCTTTGTAACACCTGGCTTTTGCTCACAGAGAATTATCTGCATGTGTAAACCACTCCCAGTCATCTTAATCCTTCCACAAACTCCCCCTGCACATTTCCCTTCATCCTGCTCCAGGTGTGGAGTGGCTCAGGCCAGCTCTGGGTCACAGAGCCCACGAGGAGCAGAGAGATTGGAGCTCTCAGCTGGAAAAGGAAATAAAGCTCCTGGAAAAGGAGATAAAAATGGGAAGATAAAGCATATTTTCTGGTGATTCAGCTGGTTTGCTTCATGCACGCATAAAATCCTTCAAAGCAGGGAGATGGTTTGTTCCAAACACATCTGAGTTTGTTCCAAACCCGATTAACTCACAATTAAACCCAAGTGTGGCTTTTTTGTACAAGTTTTGTGGGAAAAAACATTTCTCAGGGAACAGTCCCTTCCTTATTTGCTAAAAAGGGATCAAATCTCCAGGGAATCATGTCCCTGCACAGGGGGTGTGTCTGTGTGTGCTCGTGGGTCTCCAATTCCTGTCTCAGCTCTGGGAGCCTGTGCTGTCTTTGCAGAATTTCTTGCTTTGTCAGAGGTTTTATTTTCTTCCAGCTCAGTGCAGACACTGAACAGGGACATTGTTTGAGGCTTATCACAAAATACACCTCCTCCCTCTGCCCAACTCTCCAGCCTGCCCTGCTGAACCTTTTGATTCTTTCCCAGGAGGAAAAGGATAAATCATGAGAAATCTCTTTTAGCTGGTTAACATTTTACCATGAAGATCTTTACAACTGGGCTTTGTTTGCAGATAAAATCTTAATTTGCATCTTCAGAATGTGCTATTCTTTAGGCCTTTTTGGGGAGGCTGGGCCACTTTCTGCCCTGCATCCTCAGGTGGAAATCCATGAGATTTCCCTTGACTTTTGTCTATAATCAAGAAGGGATTTCTGCCTTGTTACAATAAAAAACCCCCTTTCTTTCCCCTCCTGTGTCCCAGGAGCTGTTTTACTTCCTCTGAAGTTTGCTGCAGTTTCAGGTGTTTGTGTCTGTGCAGATCTTGCAGGGCAGAGGATTCCATGTGATTTATTTTCCTGCTGAACCACCTGGCAGGGAGATCAAAAGCAATTCCTGGACAGTGACACCTGTAAACAAAGATTTTATTCCTTGTCTGAGCACCCAGCACTCAAACCAGACTGGATCACAGCGGGATCCTCGGGATCCACAGCAGATCCTGGTTCACAGTTTGTCCCAAGTGGCACATTCCTGCTTGTCCAGAATTCCACAGCTGGGATTCTGCCTGGGCTCCAACATGGATTTTATTAATCTCCTTAGGGAAGTTGCAGGCTCTCTGCTAAGTCCTTAAGAATGTGCAAGGTCCTTTCCTGTCCCTTCCCCAGCTCCCACCTGCAGTTTGCACCTTGCTCCATTTTCCTTTCAATCATTCCAGGTGACTCCATGTTTTCAGCAGGGATACAGCAAGAAATTCTCTTTTTTCTTCATATTTTTTTATTCCAGGAAAGCACAAAAATCCCCATTTTCAGTGACAATGGGAGAACCCTTCCCTGTCCTCCAGCTTTGTCCCACACAGAGCCAGATTCCCACCCCCTGTGCCCATTCCAAGGTTGGTTTTTTTGGACGAAGAGAGCTCTTCCCACCAGCAGCTGGGTGAATCCATCCAAGCTGGCAGCTCTTTTGGGGTGAGATCTGCACCCAGCTGCTTTGTCTGGGGCTGCTGTTCCAGGGGGAATGGGGGTTGTGTATTCCCAGGATGTTCTGGACAATGAACTGGTTTTACTGGTTCCTGTCCCACTGCTGGTTTGTGTTCCCAGCACCCATAACCAGACCAGAGGAGCAACACCACATTTTTTGCTCAAACGCGGAAATTCCTGTGATTTCACCAAAATCTCTCTGCATTGACCTCCCACCTTCAGCTTTTGGGCTTTTTTTCCTCTTTTCCTCCTCTCTTTGGCTCTTTTCCTGATTTGCAGAAGGGCAGGAATCTCTCAAGGACAAAGGACTCTGTGGCAATTTTGCCCCACAGGAATGAACATTTCCCTGTCAGCAGCTGTTTCCCATCACTCCTTCCCTGCCCTTTCCAAAGGAGGAGCCTGGAAGTTGGTTTCCTACTCAGCCTTTTAAGTGCTTGGACATTGACTCAGTGGAACTGAGCTGTTTGGGATGAAATTATTTTATTAATCCAAAAATGAAACTTTTTAAAAAGCCTTTGTGGGGGCTGGAGCTGTGTGGTTTGAAAAGTCCTAGATTTGGGTATTGGTGTGTAAAACCTTGTGTGTGGCCCCCAGATTACAGCCTGGAAATAACAGAAATAATTTCATTAAACTCAAATTAATAATAAATAACTTACTTAAATAACTTTCTTAAATAATATAAATACCTTCAAACATAGAGAGGATCAGAGTTTTTTCACTCCAGCATGATAAAAACAAGATTTATTTTGGTTTTCTTATTTTATCAGCTGTCTCAATTTGCTTTCTGTCCAGCTGGGTATTTTTTGGCCATATTCCTCAGCTGGGGAGTGGGATATTTAGGACTGGATCATGGAGAAGGTTTGGAGAGCAGGTTTGAAGGATATTTTTGCCCTGGATGTCACACAGAGGTCTGTGGTTATATCCTCTCCATACCTGCACCTTAAAAACCTTCCCTTAAAAACTGACTGAGGTGTGAAACGGTCAGAAAATCTGGGTGTTTCTTAAGGACACCCTCGTGCTTTTTACAGGTGAGGAAGTTCAGGAAAGGTTTTGATGTTGAAAAATTAGAAACAAACAGATCACAGGCATGTTTTATATCTATTTTTTCCTGTGGATGATGCCTCAGGCTTTCTGGAATGTTCCTCTGCCCTCAGGCAGCAGGAGCAGGGGTACAGCTCCAGCCCTTGCTGTGATCTATCTCTCACCAGCAGCTTTGCTTAAAAACCTGGAATTTGGCCTATGGGACTTAGAGAAATAGAATTTAACACTGATTTTATTGAATTGCTTTTATTGGATTTATTGTGCCTTTATTTATTGTCCCTTTTCTTTCTCCTGGCTGTAAAATTCCTGGTCTGTGGTGCCTCCAGGAGCTGTTTGGTGGCAGCAGCATTTTTCTGCCTCCCTTCCTTGGGCTGTCAGGGATGCAGAGCTGCATCAGCCAGAGCAGCATGGGGTCACTTAAGGACAGAGCAGGCAGGTTTAACTCCAGAGCAGAGCTTAGGCTGGAGGTTTGGGTTTAATTTAGGCTTTTTTTTCCTTTTTGTTTGTAGAATCATGGAATAGTTTGGGCGGGAAGGGAGCTCCAAGCTCCTCCAGTCCCACCCCTGCCATGGGCAGGGGCACCTTCCATTATCTCAGGGTGATCCAATCCAATCTTCCAAAGGAAGAGAGAGTCAATTTTCCTTCTTCTCAATCACGGGAGTCTTCACCAAAAAAAAAAAAAAAAAAAAAGAAGGCAGGGAAAACAATGTGGACTGGGAATTACCAAAATAACCCCCAGGGAGAAAGACAGAGGCTAAAGGGGCCTTTTCTAGCAAAAGGGATTTGATAAATGAAAGCAGCACCCAGATGTCTCAACCCAACAGTGCCAGACGTTTTCTTGCACCTGGACTAACTAAAAATGGCATTTTAAGAGGCGAACTCTGCTCACTGAGGATCTGAATCTTCCTTCTGGTACTTTCAGACTCGAGGCTGGAGCAGTGAGAGGAGTCTGGAGGCCAGAGCAGGGGGATGTTCTCCACCCATCCCACACCTGATTCCCACCAAGGATCCCCCCTTGGACAGGGAGCATCCCTCCCTGAGGGCACAGGGGGATTGCAGGGACATCACTGCCTGCCTGTCCCCCTGGCAGCCCCAGTGCCACCACCTGCGGTGCTTTTCCAGCAGGGACCTCTGCAGGGAGGCTCCTTCCTCATCCTCCCGTTCCCAGAAGGGACAGGGAAGCAGGGATAGCTGCTACACCCTGCTCTTCTAAGTCACAGAGCTAATCTGCTGCAGGTTAATCAGGTGTCAGACGCTTTTCCTGCCTGGATTCTCCCCATTTTTCCCAGGACGTGGCTCAGCAGCGTCTCCTCCTTTGGGGTTCGGGGTGCAGCCACCCCGTGCTGAGGGCCCCTTCTCTCCATGGCCGTGTTCCCTCTCCTCGCTGTTGGGGCAAGTTGAAAAATATTTCATTATCCTGCAATTCTGAGCACGGGAGAAGATTGCTGTGCCGTTAAAACCAGACTAGACATGACTGGGGAGCAAATGAGGGGTTTTGAGGGAAGGGCCTGAACACGCAGCTCCTCCCGCAGCAGCGCCCGCCTGACCCGGCACAATCCCCGCAGTCTTGGCAGCTGGAGGAGCAGCAAACGGGCTTTGTGTCACAGCTCGTTACTTTAATTTGCTTAATTGTAGAGCAGAGTGGAACAGCTGGTTCAAACCAGGCTGGGGCTCTCCGGGGTGCTGGGCACGGGCAGGGCAGTGCCTGGAGCCCGGGATGAGCTCAGGAGGAGCTCGGGATGCCCCAAGGCCGTGCTTGGCAGCCTCACCTGCACATTTGTAAGCCTTTATTCCATCCAAAGGGATGATCCAAGAGCCTGGGGGCTGGAATTGTTGGGGCTTGAAGGATGGAGCGTCTGGGAGGTTTTGGTTCTGGCCCAGCACAGCCGCCCTCCCCTCCAGCACACCCTGGTCTGCAGGACAAGGTGGGGTTGGATCAAAGGTCCAAATCAGGATCAAATCTAAATAATTCTGGGATTTTTTAGCAGGGCTTGTTGAGGGGATGAGGGGTAAAAGGTTTTAAACTGGAAGGTGGGCAGGTTTAGGTTAGCTACAAGGAAGAATTTTTTATGCTGAGGATGGTGAGACGTGGGCATTCCTCTGGTTATTTAATTGTGCCCTGACATGTTGCTAAATCCATTTTACCCTGGGGCACAGAAATGGAAAATTTACCAACTCACTGGGAGGTTCTGGGGAGCTCCAACTCTCCAAAGGGGAGGTGGGAAGGGCAGTGAGGTGTTGGCTGCCTCAGGAGAAGGAACATTTGGCCTGAGAGGGTTTTGCCTGTGACAGACAGAAGGAGGATTTTGGAAGAGCTGTGGACAAGAAGTGGAGTGGTGCTTGTCCTGCTCCCAGATGGGAGCATCCTCCTGGGTGATGATCCATGGATCAGGGTGGGAGCATGGAGAGGCTGAAACCTTTGAGAAGAGATATCCTGAGGGGTGTTTGAAATGCTGGAGAGCCTCCTGCTCTCTCAGTCCATCCATTTGCTGTTGCAGTAGCTCATTACAGGCACTGTGAACAAAATGTGTCTCTTATTCCTATAACAAAAGGCTTGGAAAGAACCAGACTGGTAATTATTCAGGAAGGGCAGAAAATGAGGTGGGGAAAGCTGAGCCCGAGGGATGCAGTGGAATGTGATCTCCTGCTCAGCCCTTTGATTCACCTGGGCTGAATTGGGATTCTGTACAGAACCTGCAAGGCAGGAATTGAGGTTAAACAAAGCTTTTCATCAGTCTCTGCATTTCCTGGCTCTCCTGTTGCGCTCAGGTGTATTTTTAAAAAAGGATTGGTGCGTTTTGCGGAGGATCACGGGCTCCAGGACATTGAATACATCCAGCACATCCCAAGGGAGATGCAGGGAAGACCTTCCTGGTGCAAGGAGCTGCTGGGAAAGGGGTGACTCCAGCAGAGAACAGCTGGGACTGGGATCTGGGCAGGAGGAGCCTTGCACACCTTGGGTTTCCCACTCTGGGTGGATTCCCAGGCCGGGGATGAGCTGCAGCAGCTCACAGCCACAGCATCCCCCTGCACATGAGATGGCTCCAGCCAGGGAAGGGCAGAGACTTCCCTGGGCAGCAGAGAACATTCCCATGCTGGGGAATCCTTCCTACCCTGGTCAGGACTCTGCAGGAGCAGGAGGGAGAAGGGAGCAATGGCCAGGGTGGGAAGGGTCAGGGCAGGAGCAGGGAAGAGGAGATGGAGCTCTCCCCTCGCAGGGCAGCTCCACAGGACTGGCAGAGGTTTGGAGCAGCCCCAGGAGTGACAGATGCTCCAGGAGGCCGATGGTGCTGCTGGGATGAATCCTTCTCTCCCAGCACTGGGAAGATGAGCGGGAGCTGTTCCAGGGCTGGCACATCCACAATTATCACCCAACCTCTGCAGCAGTGGTGCTGGGCAGGGAGAATTTCCAGAGTGAGGAGGGAAGAGAGGCCATCCAGAGGGAAAATTCCTGCTGTTGGAGCAACCCTGAGCTTTTCCAGCAGCACCTCCAGGGTGCCCTGTGCCGAGGGATGAAGGGTTAAGCAGCAGGCCCTGCTGACTGCCTTGTGATGCAGTTGCTGGGGCGATTAGGAGAGCTCTGTGCCCTAAGAGGAATCACATGGGCTCCCCCTGGGTGCAGAGGTGCCCCTCTGGATCCCACCACATTCCCTGCTCTCCGTCTGCGAGCGAGGCTCTGCCATCCCTGTCCCACAGCCAGCCCCTGCATCAAAGACAGGGAACAAAACAACTGCAGAGCATTTGAAAGCAAAATAAACAAACCTGGGGCTTCTCAGGGAGAGCTGGGACCACAGGCACAATCAAATCTTCTATTTCTGGCGTTTTCTTTCAAAAGCAGATCCACAACAGGAACTTTTGATCATCAGGCCCTAAAGAAGGTGACTTCTGATATCCAAACCCCCAGACCTGACTTCCCTCAATCAAAGGGATTGCCACAGGCCTCTGCTTTATCAGGTGGCTGGTGGGACTGGAGGAAATCCTGGGTTTCTGGGGGTTTGGGTGGCTGGTTGAAGTGCAGGAAATCCTGGGGCTTTATCGAAGGCCAGCAGCCTGGAGTTGAGAGGACAACGTGACAATCTCTGTTTGCAAAGCATCTTCCAGCAGGAAGGTCCCCAGGATGTCTCTGGGACATCACCTTGGTGACAGCACGTCGCAGCGTGAGAAAGTTTGGAGGAGTCAGTCCTTGCTTGAGATGAGTTTTTGGGGTCATCATTTGGGGGTGAACTCAGCTGGATTGATCCCTGGGAAGCTGGAGGGAAAATGTGCCCGTGCTCAGCAGAACCCAGAAAGCAGCACGGTGATAATTAAAATCATTTAATCCCAAGAGCAAGTCCTGCCTCCAGGTTTCTCTGGTGCTGAGTGGGGTTTGTGTCCTGCAGGTGATGTGGAAAACCTGACCCCGGAGAGATCCTTCAAGGGCACCAAGATGGGTGTTGGGAACATCGTGCTGGCTCTGTACAGCGGCCTCTTTGCCTATGGAGGATGGTAAGGCACAGCCCTCTCTTCCTTCCACACTGAGCTTAATTCCAACTCCAGTTCCAAACTGAAGCTCCTGCAGGGCTCCCTTGTCAGTCCTTTGAGCAGCTGCTGCTCAATTTGCTGTGAGAACAGCCCTCTGGTAGCCATCCTCATCGTGGAATGATTTGGGTTGGGAGGGACTTTCGAGGTCATCCCATGGGCAGAGACACCTCCCACTATCCCCGGCTGCTCCAGTTCCATCCAACCTGGCTTTAGACATCAGCCACCCCAAGTTTTCCCACAGGATCAGTGCCTGTGATTCCTGGAATCCCTGTTCAACTGGAGGGTTTCATTTATGCCATGGACTAAGCCTAATTAACCCCTGTCCTTTTGAAATTACAGGAATTACTTGAATTTTGTGACAGAAGAGATGATAAATCCCTACAGGTAGGTGTGAGTTCTGGCATGACTTCCCTGAGGGAAAAGCTGCTGTTTTGGGGAAGCCACTTCCTTGTGTGTTTAAGAGAGGAGAAAGCCAAGGTCTTTATCTGGAAAAAGAGAAAACAAGATGAATTAATGACCTTCTACCTCCCTGGAATCAGGGAAGGGGAACAATAATCCCTGCAGGAGCAGGGCTGTTGTTTTCCCTGCTCTCCCGTGCCGTGTTATCAGCGCTGGGAGAAATCTCTGCTTCCTTGGCCTGACACCTCTGTGAGTTATGGGCCAGGAAAGAGCACTCAGGGCTTTATTGCTGCCTTGGTTCAACTCCCACTGAGCATTTGTGCTGCTGTCCATCCATGTGTTTGTGCTGCTGTCCATGTGTTTGTGCTGCTGTCCATGTGTTTGTGCTGCTGTCCATGTGTTTGTCCCGTGCTCTTCCCATCCTGTTGAGCAAGAGCTGCTTCCTGCTCTGCCTGGGCCCCTCGGGGTTATTTGGGGCCCTCAGCAGAGCAGGACAGTGCTGAGAAATCCCTTCTGCTCCTGGGGAGGTGCCTGGGAGCTGCTGGGAGCCAAGGCTCGGGGGCACTTGTGCAAGAGCCCATCCTGGCTGCCCCTGGGGGTGCTTTGTGCCTGCTGGGAAGCACTGGGCTGGATCCGCCCCTTCCCAGAGAAACAGCAAAAGGGGGGCTGCGTTTTGCAATTATTTTCATGTCTGCTGGATGCAGTCATGGTATTTGACTCTGCTCCTGCAGCTTGGAGCTCTGCTGGAGCAATTAGAGTGGCACCAAGCAGGGTTTCCTTTTGCACTTTCCGTTTGCAAATGAAATTAAACTGTTGGGAAAGGCAAATTTCTACCAGAACAGGCTGTTCACAGACCTACTTAGACTGTGCCTGAACTCCTTTTCTTTGTGTTCCCTCAGTCCAGACAGCTGAGTTTAGGTAGGGCCTAAAACTGCCCAGTGCATTCCCATCTCCCCCAGGAATCCCCCTGGCACAAGGGAGCTCCTGTGCCCAGAGGATGATATAAAATACCTCTGCTGCTGCCACTGGGTATTTTTAATTCATTGCCTTTGTGGTGATCTTGGATTCCTGCTTGCCCAGGCAGCCAGGGCCTCTCCATGCAACAAATCCCTTTTGCCATCATCCTCCCCTCTCCATCTGCAGCCTCCAGGCTGCTCAGGGAGTCCTTAAGGCTGGAAAAGACCTTGAAGCCCGTGAACCAGCACCACGGTCACCACCAACCACGGCCCTGAGTGCCACATCCAGGTGTTTTCTGGGGAATGGGGACTCCCCCACTCCCTGTTCCCTTGTGGATATCCCCTCTCCGTGGGAGCAGTGCCTGGGACACACCGGAGAGCAGAGCGGCTCAAGCAGAGCGATCCCTGGGATCAGCAGCTCCCTCCTCTGAGCTGCTCCAGGACAATGGATGTTTTTTTCCCTAGAAACCTGCCCCTGGCTATCATCATCTCCCTGCCTGTCGTCACTCTGGTGTATGTGCTGACCAACTTGGCTTACTTCACCACGCTGAGCACCGAGCAGATGCTGACGTCCGAGGCCGTGGCTGTGGTAAGAGCCCCGCTGCTCCAGCCTGACTCATCCCAGGGCAGGTGAAATCAGCCTTGGAGTCACTGCACACATCTGCTTTGTTCCAGGCTGCTCAGGGCTGCTTGCAGAAACCCTGATGTTGAGCAGGAGATAAAGAGCAGGGAAGAACAGCGTGATCCCGAGGGGATTATCCTGGGCAGCAGTGAGGGCGGCACTCGGTGCTGCTCTTCATTCCGAGCTGCTGCTGGCCTTGTGACTGCCCATCAGTTACCAGAGCTTGATATTTATGGGGAAAGGTCACTCAGTCAACACTGAACTGGATTGTTCTCTCTTCCTGTCTCCCTTGTTTTAATTAAGAGAGAAAAATAATACTTCTATGAGTTAAAATGCCAGTGTGGTCAGGAACCCTGATGGCTCCAGATGGGAGCAGACCTTACAGACCAGGATTGTTCAGGGCTTCAGGGGGAATCTCCCAGCCCAGGACGAGCTGAGCCCCTCAGGTGCCAGCACTCCATCCTTTGGGAAGGGACCCCAAATCTCCTCCCATTGCAGCCCCTGCCATGGGCAGGGACACCTTCCACTATCCCAGGTTCTCCAATCCCTGTCCGGGCTGGGCTGGAGCAGCAGAGGCTGGGAATCAATCCCTTCTTGCTGGTGCAAACCCGCAGTGCAGCAGCACGGGCTCAGCCTGCCACAAAAAGCTGCAAGGCCAGGTCCCTGCGTGTCCCCAGGGCTGTGTCCCAGCTCCTGACTCAGCACTTGGCTGGAGCTGCTGTCTGGGTTTCCTCACAGTTTCCGTTTGGTCTTGAACTTTCCGATAGCTGGTGGATAAATGTCGTGTCCTGGCCCCGAGGGAAGGGCTGGCTGCTGATGGATTTTAGCAATTCCACAATCTGCCTTTTTCAGGAAAGGGGAGCAGCACATGGGAATATGGGAAACTTTGTCTCAGTTTCACGGCTTCAGCACTGAACTGTGGCATTTGTTGAGGTTTCTCCAAATAATCTTTGTAGGCAGCTCTGAGTTTTTTGGGACATTGTGAGCATGAAATGTCTCTCTTTGTCCCTCATTTAGGATTTTGGGAACTACCACCTCGGTGTCATGTCCTGGATCATCCCTGTCTTTGTTGGGCTCTCGTGCTTTGGGTCTGTCAATGGATCTCTTTTCACCTCCTCCCGGTAGGTTCCTTGCTCAATCCTGTGGGTTTTGTTTACAAGCTGTGCTCAGTTCCTCTTCCTTTGGAGTTCTTCTCCAGAGAGTGGCTGTGGGCAGACACAAAGTCTGGAGGGCCTGGAGGCCATGTGGGGAATGCAGGAAGACAAAGTCAGCCTTTAAAACCAGATTAAAGGCAACCTTTGAGTGGTCTCAATCTTCTGTTCCTCAGGCAAAGTTCTGGTGGGGTCAGTAAACCAGAACCAGACACAGACTCAGGGCTCGGGGCTGCTGAGAAAGTGGCTTTAATGAAAAACAGAAAGTTGGGAAACTTCAGGGATGAGAATCCCTTGGGAAGGGGAGAAAGGCTGGGCAGGGGCAGGACTGAGATGGTTCTGGCTCTGACACATCCCTGAGTTGCCTGAGGAGTCACTTAATTGCTGTCCCTGGAGATCAGGATAGAAATCCATCCTTCCTGCATTGCTTGGCCATCTCCAGCCTCCCTGGTGTGTCAGGGACCGGTGCTGCAAATCCTGGTGCTGCAAATCCTGGTGCTGCAAATCCTGGTGCTGCAGGGCTGTGACTGCACTGTGTCCCCTCTCTGTGTCCCCTGCCAGGCTGTTCTTCGTGGGATCCCGAGAGGGGCACCTGCCTTCCATCCTGTCCATGATCCACCCCCGGCAGCTCACCCCTGTGCCGTCCCTCGTGTTCACGGTGAGCCCTGGGGATGGGCTGGGGCATGGATCAGGGCTGGGATCCCACTGGAATGGAGCCACAGCCATTCCTGCATGTGCCCACAGGAGATGGACCCTTCCCATCGTGTCCTCACTGTCCATTTCCCATCCCTGGAGGTGTCCGAGGCCAGGCTGGACAGGGCTCGGAGGAACCTGGCGTAGGGGAAGGTGTTTCTGCCCATGGCAGGAGGTTGGAACTAGAGGCCCTTTAAGCTTTGGGGTCCTTCCAACCCAAACCATTCCATGATCCTATTTCAATTGGTTCCAGGCACCAATTGAAAGTAGCTTAAATAAATAAAAAATAGTCAATACTATCCCTTTCCTGGCAGGTGTTTCCCCTAAATACCCCTGTTTAGTGTTGTGACATAGGTGGTTTTGCCTGCTCCCTTTCCTAACGGCCTTTTCCCTGGATCCAGTGTGTCATGACCCTGCTCTATGCCTTCTCCAACAACATCTTCTCAGTCATCAACTTCTTCAGCTTCTTCAACTGGCTGTGTGTGGCCCTGGCCATCATCGGGATGATGTGGCTGCGCTACAAGAAGCCGGAGCTGGAGAGGCCCATCAAGGTGAGAACGGGGTGGGCACTGCCAGGAGACCCCTCCCCAGCACTGGGGGGGATCAGCTGCTGCTCCTGCATGGAACAGGGCTGGGATTGCAGGGAAATGTTGTGTTGTAGCTAAAGGAGGTGTTCCTGCTGCTGAATCCATGTAGGAGCACGAAGAGCTGCTTTGGGCACAGCACAGTGAGGGAGCTTGGGGTGACAGGGACAGGGAATTGTGCTGGGATTCCTCTCCATGAGTTCCAGGACAGATCCCAGGCTGTGGCTCTGTGTAACACTCTGTACCCCCGTGGAATTCCCCTAAAATAGTTTTCTGCTAAAGCAGCCGGCTCCGTGCCGAGCTGTGTCCCCTCTGCCCTTGGCCAGCTTGGCAGCCCCGTGTCCCATCTGGGGGGAGGCCAAGATCCTGTCAGCCCCTGCTGCCTCTCCCCCAAAGGCTGCTTTTTCCTCATCCCACACTCGGGTCTGTGCCAGGCAGCAGCACCCACAGGGAAACAACTCCACGGGCCTGGAGTGGTGCCTTCCCAAAGGGAATCTTTGCTGGCTGTTCCCTTAGGTTTTGGGGGTTTTCTTCTCAAAGCCGGGCTGCTCTGGTGGGTTCCCTGCTTGGAGTCCCCTGGGAAACAGCCCCAGCTTGTTCTGTGCCTCTGCTGGGTTTGGGGTTTGCTGCTGATGAGCTGGGTATGGAATTTTGGAACTGAGGTCCCAAAAAGTGCTGAGAAAAGCTCTTGGCCATGGTGGAGAGACAGTAATTCTGTCCCTCCCCAGGCTGGATAAACTCCTGGAAAGCCTCCCCTGGCACATCTAAGCTGTCCCTTGCTCCCTGCTCAGGTGAACATCTGCCTGCCCATCTTCTTCATCCTGGCCTGCCTGTTCCTCATCGCTGTTTCCTTCTGGATGACGCCCAAGGAATGCGGGATCGGCTTTGCCATCATCCTCAGTGGGATCCCCATTTACTTCTTCGGGGTCTGGTGGCAAAACAAGCCCAAGTGGGTTCTCCAAGCCATCTGTGAGTATCTCCAGGGAGGAGCAGCTTTGGCTCCCAAGAAGTTTCTCAGTGCTGTGCTGCAGCTGGCAGTGCTGCCTCTCCTCCCTCTGCAGGAGCTTCCAAAATCCTGGCTCTGCTCCCTTCTCCTTTCATGGGAACAGGTTTGTCCTGTTGATTGCCACGTGTGCCAAGCACCCAAAACACATCCTGATTTGCAATAATGGCAAAGTTTGGGATCAATACTGTGTTTTTGGGGGGGTTTAATCCTGGTAAACAGGTTTTTAGCAACAGAGCAGAATTCCCTGCTCCTGGGAAAGCAAAAGCTCAGCAAAGAATCCCTTCCCAGTGCCGTAGAAAGGGAAGGATTGAGCACAGCTGGCCTCAGTTTGACTGCTGAAAATCCACAATTAGTCCAAATCCATGGTTTAGGCAGTGCTAACATTTGGGATCCAGGCAAAGCTTTCCTTGGCATCCCCCTGTGGCAGCAGAGCAGAGGGAAGAGAAGCTCCCCCAGATGTTTTCTCTCAGGTTTATTTTTAAGGTATCTGCTCCAAGGTTTTCCAACAGCTGCCACAAGGCCAGGGTGTGTTTGGAGGGATGGAGAGGGCTGTGCTTGGCACATGGAACCTCTGCCTCAAGAGCTGAGCTCAGGAGGTCAATCCCTGCTGCCCTGAGCTCAGCAGTTGCCTCCCCGCTCTCCTGCAAGGGGCTGCCCCAGAAAAGCAGGCAAGGAGAAGTGCCCAGCCTTAGCTGGGTGTTTCAGGAGGAAGAAAAAAGCTTTCAGCAGCACTCAGCACTTGCTATTCTTCTTTTTCCCCATCTCTCCCTCTGTCCACACTCACTTTTTTATCCTGGCTATTAGGCTCAGTTCCTGGAAAAGGCATTTTTGCAATGCCTGGGTGGTAAATTACCATATTCATTGTTTTCCTACACCAAAGGATTGTAAGGAAAATATTGAAAATATTCTGGGAACAGACAGTGATAATCCTGCAACCATCCAGTGAGAAACACACAACTTTAAATGGGATTTATTGATACATTGCAGATAATCTGATCACCTCCAGCTGATCTGAGCCTCACTTGGTTGTGCTTAGAATTAGATTTGCCTTGCAGGAATATTTAGTGATGTCCAGCCACAGACTGGAGCAGCAGGGAGGAGTGTTTGGATGGGTGGGATAATAAAATAACTTCAGTTTAGCACCTTTTCCTGGGAAATCTGCACCTGGAATGGTCCCTTTGCCAGGCAGTGCCTCTGCCCAGTGTGCAGGACAGGGGGCTTGGGGTGGGCTTGTCCTTCAGAAGAGGCTGGGGGCCCACGTGGCTTTTGGAATTGGAAGTAAAAGGGTTAGGGTTAGGGATTTTGACTTTGGATTTTCCATGCCCATTCCTGACTCGGTTTTGGCTGCTGACACTCACAGCATCCACAGTTAGCTCCTGTATCATCCTGGAGCAGTGCAGGGCCCTTGCTGCAGGGGCAGAGCTCCCAGGGTGAGGTTTGAGTTCTGGGAATGGAGGAGGGAGTCCCATGGAATGGAGCAGGGAGTATCCATGGAATATTTCAAGCCTTCAGTTGCACTTGGATTCAGGGTGGGGAGGACTCAGCCCTTCCCTCCTGGACCCAGGTTGCTGCTGGGGGTGATCCCTGACCTTTCCTTTGCTTTCTCTGCAGTCTCTGCCACCGTCCTGTGCCAGAAGCTGATGGAAGTGGTTCCTCAGGAATCCTAGGCAGGAAAAGCAGGGACGCTGAGCTCGAGGAAACGCACAACGTTATTTTGAGATGACACAAGGATCCGACCCCTCACTCCCGAATCCCAGGCGCCGGAGCTGCCTCCTGCTGCCAGCACGGCCCCAGGGCTCTGCCCACCTCCTGCAGCCCCTGCAGCCCCTCAGACCAGCCAGGAGAAGTCCTTGGTACGAGCAGCAGCCAGGAGAAGGAATTCCAAAGGGCAATTCCAGAGGGGTGCTGCCTGTGGCCTCTGTGTGTGTGTGAGGGCTGTGCTTGGCTCTGGGCTCCTTTGCTTTGGCTCTGGGATCTGCTGGAGCCTGGTTTGAGTGTTCAGAGTGCCTGGGGGGTTCTGAGCTGCCTTACCTGGCCCAGGGGGGTGGGAAGCAGAGCTTGGCTGCTGTTGGCTCGCTCCCCCAGCTCCAGCCCCACGGGCAGTGGGACGAGGCAGAGCAGGGTCAGTGGCGTGGGGGGGCCTCACCTGGGTGTCACTGCCCTCCTCCCCCGGGGCCCTGCCACCCTCTGGGCTTGGATCACCACTCAGATCCAATCCAGCTCCCTGCTGCTGAGTCCCTTCTCCAGGATGCTCTTCCCCACAATGCCCATCCCTGGGAATGAGCACTGAGGGGGGAGTTCCTGCTGGGAAACCCTGGAGCTGCAGCCAGCACGAGGCCAAGTCCTTGGCTTGCTCATTCCATGCTTTTCTGTGCCAGGCTTACATGCAGCATGGGATGAGCAGCTCTGTGCTCTCTCTCCTCATGGCCCTGCCCAGGGAGCCGTGTTTGCCCCTGAACCATCTGCAGAGAGAAGTGAAGGGTGGGGATTGCCCTGGCACATTCCCTGGGGTCTCTCCGTGTGCTGCCTGGCAATGTTCCCTTTGTCCTGCTGTGTTTCCTCTGGAATGTGCCACAGAGATGGCACCAGCTGGGTCTGGGGTGTGGAGAAGGGAGATGTCCTGGCTGGCTGGGGCCACCTGGGGCTGCTGGAGGTCATGGAATGGTTGGGTGGGAAGGGACCTCAAAGCTCATCCCACCCCACCCCTGCCATGGGCAGCAACACCTCCCACTGTCCCAGGCTGCTCCAAGCCCTCCAGCCTGGCCTTGGACACTTCCAGGGATCCAGGGGCAGCCACAGCTTCTCTGGGCACCTGTGCCAGGGCCTCCTTCCAATGAAAGTGAGTTCTGCTCTAAGGAGCAGGGTCTGGGTCTGATCCTCCTTCCTGCATCAGCTCTGGCTCCATGAGATCCCAGCACCTCCCTCCCGTTCCAGGAGCCATCCCTGAGCACAATCCATGGTCTGCATGTCAAATCCTGGTGGTGCCATCCCATTCCTGAGCACAGCCAGAATTCCTGTAGTTCCTGAGCAGTCAGTGCTGTCCCTCAGGGCCAGGTCGCTTCCTTTGCTCCCAAGTGTCACCTTTTGGAAAGCTGCAGTTCCTGACCCGTTTGCTCATCGTGCCTCTGCGCTCTGACATCACCTGGAATTCTGATCTTTTCCCCACTGGAGCTGCTTTGCTGTCTCTGTTGCAGATCTTTGTGCTCGTGCTTTGTGCAGGTGGCTTGGTGAACTATTTCCCTTTTTTTTGTGTAAACTTGGCCGTTGGGAAGCCGGGATGCTCCGGGAGCTGTCGCTTCCCGCTGGATTCTCCTTGTGGCAGAGTTCTCTGGGATGAAGGGGTGTTAAGGACACCATGGTACTCACTCAGGCTTTGTCCTGGTGAGTTGTGCAGCGCTCCAGGTTGTGTTGGGGCAGCTCCACATTCCCCCTTTGCCAGCCCCATGTCCTGCTCCGAGACAGGAGCAGGGGAGACAATCAGCTCTATTCCATGGCAGCTGGGGTGGAGATTCCCAAATCAGCCCAGTGACTCTGGAGATTCCCAATCCAGCTCTCTGAGTTAATCCATGAGGATTTGCAGCTGATTTGGGAATATCCAGAGGGCAGAACCCAAGGTTTTTGTCCCGTGCAAGGAGTTGGAGCATCTCAGATCTGATGCCTGTGGAGAGGCTTTGGTATAAATAAGGCCGTGAGTCACAAAACCTGAACTCGACTTTTGACTTCTTCCAGCTGAAGGCTGAGATGTTTTTTTGAGTTTTGATGGGAAATCTTGGCTCCTGCTGGAGCTGCTCCATGGAGGGGCGACCCCAGTCTGTCACCTCCCACTCAAGCTGCAGGTTTTGCAGGATTTTTTGGCTGTGAGGTCTCAGGGCAGCTCCTGCAGGGCTTCACTGTGGGGGCTCTCAGTGCCAAAACCCACCAGCAGAATTCCTTGGGATGCAAAGAAAGGCACTGGAATCTCCAACCCAAAGTCAGCAGGCACCAAGGGCCCTCCACAGAGAGCTCAGGATTGGGGCCACACCTCCCAAAGGCTGGCCTGGCCACATTGTCCACCAGGTGATGACCATCACAGTGTCCTCCTGCTGACCCTTTCACACTGCTTTGAAAGAGGAGCTGTCACACTAAAAAACACTTTATAATCAATGGATGGATTTGAATTAAATCCTTAACTCGCTTGCTTTGCTTTTCGTGGGTTTCCGTGATTTTCCACTTGCTGCTGAAGATCTGTCTCTTGTACTAACCTGAGCCTCCAGCACTGATCCCACCTTCATGGGGATCTCCTCAGCATCTCCTTGGCAATAGAGGTTTAGGAAGAAACTGATCCAGGTACCAGCACAGAGCCACAAAAAGGCTGAATTTGGTCAGCCACAGCTCACATCTCAAAGTTTTTCTGCCAAAAAGCAGATTCTTTTCACCCTGGAGTCACTGATCCCCCAGAACTGCCCTCCACCAGAGCTTGGTGACGTGGCTGGAAGAGCTTGGGTTGGTTTTCCCTGGAGGTTTGGGACATCATGAGGGAAGGGATAAAACAATTTCATTTTAGAAAGAGAAGACAAAAAGTAGTTTCTCCAGTCATGGAAATGGCTGCCACAGCCTCTGCTCTCCAGCTTTTCCCTTGGATCAGCAACATCTGCCCTTGGCTTTCGCTGTTCTGATGGATTTGGGTATGGAAGAGGGAGAATTCACCCCTGGGAAAGATCTCCTTGCTGCTTGTTTTCCTCAAAAGTGGAGTGAGATGTATCAGGGAGGGCAGGGAGAGCGACAGGGAGTTCCTGGAGTTTTCCATCATTCCCAGCACCAGAGCTGGGATTTTTCCTGTTGTTTCTTCGGAGCCTGTGGTCAGTCACGGAGGGAGATGACCCCTCCCCACAAGGACCCTGCAACCACAGTGACCTAAACGAGGTTCCACAGGAATCTATTCCATTGGCAGCTCCCTGCAAGTACAGCTGCAGCTGTTCTGTCCACAGAATCCAGGTTGGAGAAGACCTCGAAGGTTGGGGAGTCCTTCTGTGGCTGTGCCACAGCGATCCCCTGCTCCCTGAACTGACCCCAGCTTCCCATCATTGCTCCTCTGCAGTTGTTGGGGAGTTGAGGCTCCAGGCTGGCAGTTGTTTGGGGTGTTCACGGAATTGCATCCCGCAGGGATTGCTAAACACAGCAGGAGCTGCTGGCCAGGCACTTCCCTACCCGTTGGGTTCCTCTTTCTAAATGCACCCTTCCTCCAGCTGGGAGGGGAACTGACCCTGCTCAGCCCTGCAAAAACCAGGGGGATTTATGTCATCCTGGTGGGTTTTTAATGATTTTCTTTTAAAAAAAACTTCCTGCAGAATTTGCAGTGTTTTCCACCCCAGACACCATGATCTGGTAAACAGGCTTTTGTTTGGAATGGTGTTCACGGAGTTCAAAGGGACTCTGGCACAGCTGAACAGACTTTAAAGGCCCTTCAGCTGGATTGAGGCTCCTGGGAAGTGGCTTTGTTGTTGTCCAAGTCCTCTCCCAGTGGGTGGCTCAGGCAAGGGGATGAATTGGGCTCCTCCAGGGGCTGCTCCGTGGTGGGTCTGGGCAGGGCCATTCCCTGCAGAGAGATTCCCAATGGCAGAGCCCTGCTGCAGGGAATCCCAGGGAATGTTTCCACTCAGTCTGGGGAGGTACCTGTGCTCTGGGGCTTTACCAGAAAATGAAATTACAAAACAAATCCGTGAGGAAACTGCCAAACGTTGTCCTTGCACAACTCTGCAGCTCCTTGGGCTGTTCCCATGGAATTCCAACTTCTCCTCCATCCACTGTACAGCCTCATGGCATGGAATTGGAAAAGGGTTGGAACTGAGCAGCTCCTGGAGCTTAGGGAAGGGCAGCTCTGGCTGTGACCCCAAGGATTGAATCCCAGCCTTGTGCCGGCCCTGGGAGCATCCTGAGCTCTGGGATGAGCCAGAGCCAGCCACGCTTGGCTGCCAAGCAGGGAGATCCCTGCAGGGATGGGAATGTGTTCCTTATCCCTGCAGGGATGGGAATGTGTTCCTTATCTCCCTGCAGGGATGGGAATGTGTTCCTTATCTCTGCAGGGATGGGAATCTGCTCCTCATCCCTGCAAGGGTGGGAATCTACTCTTGAAGGAATGAGAACCTGTTCCCTTATCCCTGCAGGAATGGGAATCTGCTCCCTCATCCTTGCCAGGACATCCCAGGAGACCTGAGGGAAGCTCCAGGGGCTCCTCATTCCAGGTGTTTTTTTGAGGAGTTGCACCCAGGATTAGCTTTGCACACTGGGACCCAGTTGGAGCTGTGTTGGGAATGCTGGGGGTATGCTGCTGGTGCAACAGGAGCTCCTGGTTTGATGGTGCAGTGTAGGAAACGTGGCTTAGGATTGGTGATCCCAAAGGGATCCCATATCCAGAGGATTATTCCATGCTTTTCCCCCATTCCTTGCCTGAGAAGGGGTGTTGCTTCCTCCAGCTGTGGAAATAGTAATGAGTAAAAAAGAAAAAAAAAAGTATTTTTTTAAACACTGAATTAATTTCTAAACTGCCTAAAAGAGACTTTATAGCTACAGCAGAGTTCTTCCCGAGGGCTCAGCCCGGCGCAGGGACCGTCCCTGATCCCAGCTCTGCCTGCGCTGGATCCCCCTCAGACACGGAAAAATCCCTCTTAGTTCAGAGCCCAGGGAGCTCCCTGTCCCTCCAGAATCCTTGGAGAGGGAGGATTTTGGGTGGTTCAGACCTCGCTCCCACCCTCAGAACAAAGGGAGGGTGACCTTCACTCCTGGTGGAGAATCTGACTTGTCAGAGACACTTTGCTTTGTATTTTTGTTGGTTTTTTTTTTTTTAAACACAGGAAAAAAAAAAAAAAGGCTCTTAACACACAAGAAAACCTAGACCTGATTTACAATTTTGTTACATTTGGTTGCTTTAAAAAAACAAAACCTGTTTTACTGATTTAAATATTGCTGTAGATGACACTCTATTTATTTGAAAGGGGTAAATAAATATGTTTTAGTCTTAATTCTTCTCCAGTAAGCGCTGTGTATTCCCAATATTTGTGTTCCTGGCAGCGCAGCAATTCCACTGACCCAGGGCTGGGCAGCCAGCAGCTCCTGAATCCAATGGCCTTGGACAACAAGATGTCTCTTGCAATGTATTTTATTTTATTTTATTTTTTTTTTGTAGTATTTCTTGATTCTTTTATGTCTGTGGTTTAACAAATCTGTTCAATGTTTGGGTTGTTCTGTGGTTTGGGTTGTTTTGTTTTGTTTTTTTAACAAAGAAAGCTGAATTACAACACTCTCCTTGCTGGTCTCTGCCTCGAAATTTATTTATTTAATTTTTTTTCCCCATGATTAACCCAAATCCATCAGCACCTGGGTTTCCAAATATTCCTCTTGCAGCTGGGTTTAGCAGCAATGAGAGCAATGCCTCCATCTCCATCCTCCTTTTTTAAATTCTAGTTCATTTTCCTGAGGTTGAAACGAAGGGAATGAGAAAGTGGGAGAGCTTTGGGCACGAGGAGGGAGCAGAGGAGGAATATCCCAATTCCCAGGGTGTGTCCATAATTTCATGCAGCAAAAGGAATGTTCAGCAATAGGAAGGGACCAAGTTTTCATGGGAAAAGTGCTGCAATTCCTCCTCCCTGTCCATTCCAGGCTGGAGAAGGGGAAAGGAGCAGGGCAGGGATGCTCAGCTCCCAGAGTTTGGTGGAGGATTTGATTTTGGGTTGCAGAGGGCAGAACTCCAAGCACAGGAAGCCTCCTGGAGGGCTTTTCCTGGGAAAGACTCCTGGAATGGGAGGCACATGCGGCCCCAGCCACGTCCCCAGCTCCACTCTTGTGGCTGCTGGGCTTTGTCCCGAGGGCTGGAGGTGATGGGAGAGGGCAGGCGTGGGAGCACATCCCTCTGGAAAACACACAGGGAGCGAGGCTGACATTTTCCCACCCTCAGAACAAACCCAGGATATTTTTCTCCCCAAACCCAGGAGTTCCTGTGTGGGAGGGCTGTGGAGAACACAGGGAATGCCACCAAGGAAGGGTGAGCCCTTGGAGCAGCAGGTGGGAACGTCCCAGGACTGGAGGGAATTGCAAAAACCATAAAACTGTTGTTGCTTTGAAGATTGGTGTGGAAGATGAAAGGCCCTAAATGTGTTTGGGTTGGGAAGAAGCCACTGAAGGGTGGGGTGTGCCACGGGCCTGGAACAGCTTCAAGGGTGCTCAGATAAATCAAAACAAGGAGCTGTCAGGGAACTGTGGCTGGAACTAATAAAGGGATCCTCGGAGGGCATTAAATTCATACAGTGAAAACGAGCTCCAGGTATGAGGGAAATTGGAGAAAAGGAGAATTGATGTTGACAAACTTCCTTGCAGCAAAATAACACCCAGCAACAAAACTGTTCTGTTAATAGAGAGGCAATGGAACTGCCTGAAGGGGATTTTTTACCATTTTTTCAAGGAGTTGCTGATTTTAACCTGCAAAGCCATGAAATAAATGTGTCTCTACAGCTGATTTTGCTGGAGATTTATTTTTATTTAATTAATTTATTTTTTAGGAGTCAAAGCTCAGCAGCACAGGATTTTTGGAGAAGTGGGTGGTAGAGATCTTTAACAAAAGGATGTCACCAACCCCCTGATTGCAGACCTGGAAATATAACAGGGATTTTTTACAGATCTCTATAAGGTTTTTTTCCCCCCCTGCATAATTCCTGGAGATGCAAATTTCCTGCCTGTCTTGGACTACAGTTCTCCCAGCTGGGAATGGATGGCACAGGAAACAGCGGGGGGTGGGCAGGAGGGACCTGGAAATCCATGGAAACCACCGTGCCTCAGTTTCCCCCGCTGAGAAAGGTCTTGCTCATCTTCCCAGAACAGACTGAAAGCTCTGTCCCAATCAGCTGTGGGAATAAAAGCTGGAAATTCCCCTGCTCTTCATCCAAGCTGCACAACAGGAAAGATGAATTCCGATGCCTCCATCAAATTAAAGACCAGGGAAGCAAAAAATGGCAATTCCTGTTGCCTGAACATCTTTCCTGATTTAATTAATGTGTCCTTCAGCCACTGTCCTGGGGTGGCCAGGTCCCCAAAAACCAGTTTGCAATCAAGGTTTGCTGGGAAAATGTTCCTGTTGCCTTAGGCCTGTGCAATCCACACCTATTCCTGGATTTGGGGGAGCTGAATCCAATTATCCAGATGTGCAAAGAGCTGGGATGGAGCTGGGAAGGCACCAGGAGTGAGGGACGGTGCCCAAGAGATGGGAACAGGCAGGAGGACATATTATATAGGGAAAAAAATAATAATTATATATATAATATACATTATATAATACATAATACATAATATATAATACATAATAATACATTATATAATATATAATATATTATATATAATATATAATAATATATAATATATAATGTATAATATATAATATATTATATATTATATATAATGCATAATATAATAGTGTATCGTGTATAATACATATTATATAATACATATGATATATGATGTATGTTACATGATATATGATATATTAAATATTATTATGTGTCATATGTTGTGTATTATATATTATATAATATATATATTATATAATATTTTATATATATATATATATATATATTAAGAGCTCTTTCCAGCACCTCCTTTTGGAAGTGATTCCCTGCCTCTCTCTGCAGCCAGGGCAGTAGCACTGCAATGCCCAGCTGGAGGATCCCACCCTGCTGTCCCAGTTTTTGTGCATGAGCTGCATCACTGTCACTGTGTCCCTCGGGGTGACAGGGACACTCTCAGGTGACAGAGCCACCTCGGGATGTGTTTGGCTGTGGCCACCTTTCCTCTGTCCCAGCATCGTGGAATGGTTGGGGCTGGAGGTTAAAGCTCCAACTCCAGGGGCAGCTCCCACTCCCTGTGCCAGCACTGCCAGGGACCTCTCCAGGTCTGTCACAGCAGCAGGTGACAAATCCTGCAGCCTCCAGAGCAGCCTGGAATTGTCCCCAACAGGAGTGACAGGAATTGAGGAGCAGAGCCCTGTGCCACGAGCACATCCTTGGGATGTTGCAATATTCCAGGAGCGTGCTCCACTTCAGAGCCCTTTCCTGGCTGGTTTGGCCAACATCTCCAGGAGCCTGGCTCTGGATTTCAGTGAGGTCATTTCTGCTCTGACTTGCCTGGAAAAGCAGGGGCTGCCCCTCTCTGCTTGTGTAACCTCATCCCTTGTGCTCCACAGAGCTCCGGGATCAGGTCTGGACACCTCAGGAATTCGGGAGGTCGGTGGTGCAATGATGCCTGTTGGATCTGGGAGCAAAAGGGCTCAGCTAAAAGACAAATCAGATGTCTGCAGGGGCCGTGTGCCTGTGCCAGGAGCAGCGTGGGGGTGAAGCTCCTGCTCAGTCTCTGGGATTTCAGCCCTGCCAGGCTCCGTGTGCTGGAGAATATTCCAAACACACCTGGGGCCTGGGAGAGTCTGAACAAAATTCCTGCTGGAAAGGCACCAGGGCAAAAGTTACTCTTGCTGGTCACAATTTTTCTCTTGAGGAGGAACATTTGGGGATGGAAAAATCCTTTTGTGCCCTTGTTTATATTTGTTTTCTTCACGTAGCTCTAATATTTTCTAGAGAAAACACAAGTCTGGTATTACCTAGTGGCTCTAAGATCAGCAGCCCCTGGAATCTTTCCAGGGAGGATGAAGATGAAGGTTTTGGGGTTGTCTCAGCTTTTCCTGCATGTTTGGAGGCAGCTGGAACTTTAAATGATATTCCTGCAGGAATTGCAGGGCTGGGAACGCTGGGCTGAACTCCCTGCTGGTGGCTGCAGTCTCCTGTCTGTCTGTCTGTCTGTCTGTCTGTCTGTCCACAGCCTTGCTCCTGCTAAATGGGATTTATCCCCGTGCCAGCACTGGGTTTGCATTAGGGGAAAAAAAAGAATCCTAATCCACATTGACAAAGTTGCCTGAAATAGGCTTTGGAGAGAGGCACTGGCTCCCCTCAATGTAAAGAGTTTAAGCTCTCACATGATGGCTCAGGTTGGGCAATTACTGCAGGAACCAGCTCTGGACAGTCCCTTCCCAGGGGAGAGCAGGACCTTCCCTCAGCTCCAGAGTCCTTCCACAGCCAGAGGGAATAATGGCTTCAAAATAAAAATCCCAGCTCACAGAAGAAAGTCACTTAAAGCCACAATAATCCCAGTCTATGCCAGACCCTCTGAATAATAAAAAATTACTCTTGGTGGTCACAATTTTTTTTTTGAGAAGGAACATTTGGGGATGGAAAAAAATCCTCTTGTCTCCTTGTTTACATTTGTTTTCTTCATGTACCTCTAATATTTTCTAGAAAAATGAGGAGCCTGGTATTACCTAGTTAGAAATCCTTCAAGCCTCAAACTATTCTCTCTTTATCTTCCATAATTAATTAAAGTTGACAGAAATTGCAGCAAAATTAGCCTTTTCCTAGTGCCCCATGGAATTTCTGAGCAGGTGCTATCACTGCTGAGCAAAGGTTAAACAGCTTTTTGTCTGTCTTGTTCATGAAACCAAATCTGAGAGAAGCTCCTGTATCCAAGGCAAACAAGATAAACCCATAAATCCTGCAAAATATTCTCTCTGGGATTTGCTTCTCGCTGTGTGGGCCAAATACCATCTGAATTTCTCTCCTGCCCTCCACACACTGAAATCAGCCTGAAAAAGCACTTTTGACACCTTCCTCACTCTGGCCACAGGCTTGCAGCACCCTCAGGGACTGATGCAAGATCCTGCCAAGCGTTGTTGCATCAGAAAAAACAGCAGGAATCAGTTGGCTCTGCCCTGTTTTCCCCTAAAAATTGAAGATTTTTCTCCCTTTGCTTCTTTATTTTATTTTATTTTATTTTTTTGGAGGAAAGGGACTTCCAGCCACGAGGCTGCTGAGTGCAGAGCTGTCTCAGGCATGGGAAGTTGTGCTGCAGAAGAAGATTCCCTCAGGACCAGGATTTATGGCAACTCTTGGATTTTCCCAGCTGCCTGTTGTGGCCTGCACTCCACTGGGAAAAAGGCTCCAGCCTGGAGCCTTTGGATGCTGCAGCTCTGTTGATTCATGCAGAGGATTAGGCAGGGAAGGATGATTTGATTTTCCTTGGCTTTATTAAATGAATTCCAGCTTTTCTGTGGAGCTGCACGCTGCTTTGTGTGCCACAGCCTCGCAGGCGCCAGGCCTGATCCTGAGCAGCGAGGGCTGATCTGCTCCATCCTCATTCCCAAAATCCTGTTGGGATGGGGATCCATCCCCCTGATGGATATGGGGGAGACTCTGAGAACACAACGAGGACAAATTGGATCTCAGGGGTGGGAGAGAAACAGGGCTTGGGAAGAGATGTGGGGTTGGAGACAAAGGAAAATTGGCCTGGAGTGAAAAAGAGATTTGATCCTAGAACCAGGAAAAGGGAGCTCAGGAGGAGATTCCCTGCTGGCTGCGAGGTTTGGTGGTGGGTGGGAGGAGGAAATCCCCGTGCACAGAGCCCCAAAGGAGTGATGGGAATCACAACCTTTGGATTGCAGCACCTTGGGAAGTGCAAGGCTCTGGATGCAGCTGCTCAAAGGCCAACCCAGACCGCCCGCAGCACCTGGGTGAAGCTGCCGTGTTTTACCTGGGGCTGAAGGGATTTGTGAGGGTGCAGGCAGAGCTTTGGCTGTTCCTGACTCACTGTCTCTCCCCAGTGAAGATCCCTGGCCTGTTCAAACCCCGCTGCCCTCCGGCTGCAGGGGATAAAGGTGAGGGATTTGGGAGGAATGAGCCCAGCACCAGCCCGTGCCTGCCTCCAGCTGAGCCCTTCTCCAGGCAAGTCTGTGCCTGGGCAGAGCTGCAGCCTCTGCTCACTGCTGCTCTGCACTTCAGAGCATCACTGCTTCGTGTTTTTGTGGGATATTCACGAATTCCCACTGATGAAACCCTCCTGGAGGTTCTCCAATGGATGTCCCACAGCAGTGCCACATGGATGGGCTCACTGCCCTGTGTGGGCTCTGCAGCTTTTTGATTTCATGGTGTCCTGAAATACCCAAACTTTTCCCTGGAATGGCATCCACCAGTGCCATGAGTGAGCAGGAGGTTCCTGTCCATGAAAGCAGAGGGCAGTGGGCAGCTGTGTGCACAAACACATTCCTGGTGTCCTCCTCTTCCAAGGGCCTGTCCTGGACTCTCAGGGAAATTGTAGGGAAAAGCAATTGTATAAAATCCAGGGGTTGGACTTCAATGATCCTTCTGGATTCCTTCCAACTCAGGACATGCTGGGACTCTTCCATGGGAATATAACCCACCACTCCTGCTGGCTGCTGTGGGGACAGCCTGGGAGAGAGGAAAAACCCCTCATGGACACCCTGCAGCTCACCAGCCCCAGGGACTCGGCCACTATCCCACTCCCAATCCACTCCCAATCCCACTCCCAATCCCAATCCCACTCCCACTCCCAATCCACTCCCAATCCCAATCCCAATCCCACTCCCACTCCCAATCCCAATCCCAATCCCTCCAGGGCTGCTCCTCCCCAGAATGTGCCGTTTTACCCCGTGGGAAGAGTGAAGCTGTGCCAGGTGCCAGCAGCCACCATAGAAACCCCATTTGTACTCCAAGCAATGCCAGGCAGAGCTGCCCAGCAGGGAGCTGAGTAAATATTGGTTTTCCATTGGGATCTAATTCCCAGCTCCCTCATCAGCAGGATGGATGGGGTGGGGTGGTCAGGTTGTTGTTCACATGGTCATGGTGGAACTCCTGCTTTCTGTGCAGGCAGCATAGAAAAGCCCAGAAAGCCCAGAAAGCCCAAAAAGCCCAGAAAGCCCAGCTGTGACGTGCCCCTGACACCTGGGGTTGGCCTTCCTGGGTGACTCTGACTTTTCTAGGAACAGAAATGCCACCTCGGGTCAGGAAACCAAGGTGGTTATTTTCAGAGAGAACAGGATGGAAACACTTAACTGCAGGTTAAAATTAGAGCTTTTATTCAAAAACTGAGTCAGTGATAGAGAGATATGAGAAAATTGTCTGTTACATCATGTCTGTAAAAACACCGTGAGACATGTTCAGGAGTGGATGTGATGTCATCTTTTAAAATCTAAATTTGCTGGAGTTTGAATCCATCCGGGCACTCGTGCAGGAGCAGTGTTGGGAGGAGGTGGGGGGCTTGTGGATGACACTCCGTGTTCTGCTGGAAGGAAAAACAAAGATTTATTTACATTTCACTGTCCTTAAATTGCCACCCATCCCTAGAGGTTCTGCTGAGACTTTGGGGGTTCACAGGGAGGAGTGAGAATGAGGAAATTCAGTGTAATTTTAACCATGGGGAAGAGCTCTGCCGTGTCTCCTGCACTGACCCCACCACACAGCTCCTCCTCCTGCAGGTCAAACCCCCATTCCTTCACAAGAGAGTGGTTAACACACCCACTTCTACCTTTTTAAAACACTGAGAATGAACAAATATTTTCTTTCCTTTTGCAAAACCACAAGGAATCTTGCCAGGGTTATCGTTTCCTGAGGGCAAAAGCTGAGTAAGATAAGAGATGTAAGGAGTTATCTTTACTGAGGGGCTCAGGGAACCAGACTGAACTGGAGCAGAACTCACCAGATCCTCCCAGGGCTTTGCTGGGATAATAAATCCTTATTGAGTGCCTTGAGAGCAGCAGGTGGGGCAGGAAATCCACAATCTGATCCCAAAGGCTGTCACAGCACCGCCAGGAAAAGCAATGCCAAACGCTTGTGGAAAAACCTACTCAGCCATCAGGTCAGGGTCAGTGGGTTTTTGTGGAGATAAAGCAGAATTAATGTAATCAATGCCCTGTTGTCAGGGCTGAGAGATGTGAAAATCAAACACTGAGGGTCAGGCCCTGTCCTTTACCTCCCCAGCTGTGAAATCTGGGCATGGCAGGACAGGGAGAAATGACCCAGATCCACTCTTCTCACAGAACAGGTTGATTCCCTCCAACCCTCTTTGATAAAGGCTTAGACACAGCTCCGAAAATGCCACAATCAGTCTCCTCTCATGTCTCACTCTGCTGGAACTCAGTGATTTCTCTGTGATTTTTAAGTTAAACTTCTTTTTATAATATATAAGGAATCCTCCTTACCCTCCCTGCCATGAGATCTCTTCCCCTGAACACAGGTCAGCCACTGAGCCCAGGTTCCCAAGGCTCCCTCAGGAAGTGACAGAGGAAAACTGGTGTTGGAGAACACCTGGATGAGGACAATTTTTCCTGGAATACAACAAAAAGTGGGACACTAAGCCCTGCCCCAGCCTGGCTTTTTTTTCTGATTTCATCTTCCCCCAGCATTTCCTTCCCCATCAAAGGGAAACATCTCTAAAATGTTCTCAGCCCTGTGAGGAAGGGTTTGTGCTGGGAACTGAGTGTTGGCTGTAAGGTAACTGCATGTCAACACAGTATTTAAGGTTATTTTTAAGTGATTTTGTATCTGCTTTCAGATACTGTTCTCATCTATGAGGGAAAACAGTGCTGAGAACCACGGCCAGTCCTCTGCAGCACCCACTGCAGGCTCTGCTCTGGAGATGCTGTATCCCAAAAATCAGCCCTGGGCTCTCTGGAG